>NW_027675600.1:265000-357500 GCF_965601325.2 Salmo salar | reverse complement strand
CTCTATCAGTAAATACCCTGTAGGATCCACATGTTGTTGACCCTTCCACTCTATCAGTAAATACCCTGTAGGATCCACATGTTGTTGGCCCTTCCACTCTATCAGTAAATACCCTGTAGGATCCACATGTTGTTGACCCTTCCACTCTATCAGTAAATACCCTGTAGGATCCACATGTTGTTGGCCCTTCCACTCTATCAGTAAATACCCTGTAGGATCCACATGTTGTTGGCCCTTCCACTCTATCAGTAAATACCCTGATCCACATGTTGTTGACCCTTCCACTCTATCAGTAAATACCCTGTAGGATCCACATGTTGTTGACCCTTCCACTCTATCAGTAAATACCCTGTAGGATCCACATGTTGTTGACCCTTCCACTCTATCAGTAAATACCCTGATCCACATGTTGTTGACCCTTCCACTCTATCAGTAAATACCCTGATCCACATGTTGTTGTCCCTTCCACTCTATCAGTAAATACCCTGTAGGATCCACATGTTGTTGTCCCTTCCACTCTATCAGTAAATACCCTGTAGGATCCACATGTTGTTGACCCTTCCACTCTATCAGTAAATACCCTGTAGGATCCACATGTTGTTGACCCTTCCACTCTATCAGTAGATACCCTGTAGGATCCACATGTTGTTGACCCTTCCACTCTATCAGTAAATACCCTGTAGGATCCACATGTTGTTGGCCCTTCCACTCTATCAGTAAATACCCTGTAGGATCCACATGTTGTTGTCCCTTCCACTCTATCAGTAAATACCCTGTAGGATTCACATGTTGTTGACCCTTCCACTCTATCAGTAAATACCCTGTAGGATCCACATGTTGTTGACCCTTCCACTCTATCAGTAAATACCCTGTAGGATCCACATGTTGTTGTCCCTTCCACTCTATCAGTAAATACCCTGTAGGATTCACATGTTGTTGACCCTTCCACTCTATCAGTAAATACCCTGATCCACATGTTGTTGGCCCTTCCACTCTATCAGTAGATACCCTGTAGGATCCACATGTTGTTGACCCTTCCACTCTATCAGTAAATACCCTGTAGGATCCACATGTTGTTGACCCTTCCACTCTATCAGTAAATACCCTGTAGGATCCACATGTTGTTGACCCTTCCACTCTATCAGTAAATACCCTGTAGGATCCACATGTTGTTGGCCCTTCCACTCTATCAGTAGATACCCTGTAGGATCCACATGTTGTTGACCCTTCCACTCTATCAGTAAATACCCTGTAGGATCCACATGTTGTTGACCCTTCCACTCTATCAGTAAATACCCTGTAGGATCCACATGTTGTTGACCCTTCCACTCTATCAGTAAATACCCTGATCCACATGTTGTTGACCCTTCCACTTTATCAGTAAATACCCTGATCCACATGTTGTTGACCCTTCCACTCTATCAGTAAATACCCTGTAGGATCCACATGTTGTTGGCCCTTCCACTCTATCAGTAAATACCCTGATCCACATGTTGTTGACCCTTCCACTCTATCAGTAAATACCCTGTAGGATCCACATGTTGTTGACCCTTCCACTCTATCAGTAAATACCCTGTAGGATCCACATGTTGTTGACCCTTCCACTCTATCAGTAAATACCCTGATCCACATGTTGTTGACCCTTCCACTCTATCAGTAAATACCCTGATCCACATGTTGTTGTCCCTTCCACTCTATCAGTAAATACCCTGTAGGATCCACATGTTGTTGTCCCTTCCACTCTATCAGTAAATACCCTGTAGGATCCACATGTTGTTGACCCTTCCACTCTATCAGTAAATACCCTGTAGGATCCACATGTTGTTGACCCTTCCACTCTATCAGTAGATACCCTGTAGGATCCACATGTTGTTGACCCTTCCACTCTATCAGTAAATACCCTGTAGGATCCACATGTTGTTGGCCCTTCCACTCTATCAGTAAATACCCTGTAGGATCCACATGTTGTTGTCCCTTCCACTCTATCAGTAAATACCCTGTAGGATTCACATGTTGTTGACCCTTCCACTCTATCAGTAAATACCCTGTAGGATCCACATGTTGTTGACCCTTCCACTCTATCAGTAAATACCCTGTAGGATCCACATGTTGTTGTCCCTTCCACTCTATCAGTAAATACCCTGTAGGATCCACATGTTGTTGACCCTTCCACTCTATCAGTAAATACCCTGTAGGATCCACATGTTGTTGACCCTTCCACTCTATCAGTAAATACCCTGATCCACATGTTGTTGACCCTTCCACTCTATCAGTAAATACCCTGATCCACATGTTGTTGACCCTTCCACTCTATCAGTAAATACCCTGTAGGATCCACATGTTGTTGTCCCTTCCACTCTATCAGTAAATACCCTGATCCACATGTTGTTGGCCCTTCCACTCTATCAGTAAATACCCTGTAGGATCCACATGTTGTTGGCCCTTCCACTCTATCAGTAAATACCCTGATCCACATGTTGTTGACCCTTCCACTCTATCAGTAAATACCCTGTAGGATCCACATGTTGTTGACCCTTCCACTCTATCAGTAAATACCCTGTAGGATCCACATGTTGTTGACCCTTCCACTCTATCAGTAGATACCCTGTAGGATCCACATGTTGTTGACCCTTCCACTCTATCAGTAAATACCCTGATCCACATGTTGTTGTCCCTTCCACTCTATCAGTAAATACCCTGTAGGATCCACATGTTGTTGTCCCTTCCACTCTATCAGTAAATACCCTGTAGGATCCACATGTTGTTGACCCTTCCACTCTATCAGTAAATACCCTGATCCACATGTTGTTGACCCTTCCACTCTATCAGTAAATACCCTGTAGGATCCACATGTTGTTGACCCTTCCACTCTATCAGTAAATACCCTGATCCACATGTTGTTGTCCCTTCCACTCTATCAGTAAATACCCTGTTGGATCCACATGTTGTTGACCCTTCCACTCTATCAGTAAATACCCTGATCCACATGTTGTTGACCCTTCCACTCTATCAGTAAATACCCTGTAGGATCCACATGTTGTTGACCCTTCCACTCTATCAGTAAATACCCTGTAGGATCCACATGTTGTTGTCCCTTCCACTCTATCAGTAAATACCCTGTAGGATCCACATGTTGCTGGCCCTTCCACTCTATCAGTAAATACCCTGTAGGATCCACATGTTGTTGTCCCTTCCACTCTATCAGTAAATACCCTGTTGGATCCACATGTTGTTGGCCCTTCCACTCTATCAGTAAATACCCTGATCCACATGTTGTTGGCCCTTCCACTCTATCAGTAAATACCCTGTAGGATCCACATGTTGTTGACCCTTCCACTCTATCAGTAAATACCCTGTAGGATCCACATGTTGTTGTCCCTTCCACTCTATCAGTAAATACCCTGTAGGATCCACATGTTGTTGTCCCTTCCACACTATCAGTAAATACCCTGTAGGATCCACATGTTGTTGACCCTTCCACTCTATCAGTAAATACCCTGTAGGATCCACATGTTGTTGGCCCTTCCACTCTATCAGTAAATACCCTGTAGGATCCACATGTTGTTGGCCCTTCCACTCTATCAGTAAATACCCTGATCCACATGTTGTTGACCCTTCCACTCTATCAGTAAATACCCTGTAGGATCCACATGTTGTTGACCCTTCCACTCTATCAGTAAATACCCTGTAGGATCCACATGTTGTTGACCCTTCCACTCTATCAGTAAATACCCTGATCCACATGTTGTTGACCCTTCCACTCTATCAGTAAATACCCTGATCCACATGTTGTTGTCCCTTCCACTCTATCAGTAAATACCCTGTAGGATCCACATGTTGTTGTCCCTTCCACTCTATCAGTAAATACCCTGTAGGATCCACATGTTGTTGACCCTTCCACTCTATCAGTAAATACCCTGTAGGATCCACATGTTGTTGACCCTTCCACTCTATCAGTAGATACCCTGTAGGATCCACATGTTGTTGACCCTTCCACTCTATCAGTAAATACCCTGTAGGATCCACATGTTGTTGGCCCTTCCACTCTATCAGTAAATACCCTGTAGGATCCACATGTTGTTGTCCCTTCCACTCTATCAGTAAATACCCTGTAGGATTCACATGTTGTTGACCCTTCCACTCTATCAGTAAATACCCTGTAGGATCCACATGTTGTTGACCCTTCCACTCTATCAGTAAATACCCTGTAGGATCCACATGTTGTTGTCCCTTCCACTCTATCAGTAAATACCCTGTAGGATTCACATGTTGTTGACCCTTCCACTCTATCAGTAAATACCCTGATCCACATGTTGTTGGCCCTTCCACTCTATCAGTAGATACCCTGTAGGATCCACATGTTGTTGACCCTTCCACTCTATCAGTAAATACCCTGTAGGATCCACATGTTGTTGACCCTTCCACTCTATCAGTAAATACCCTGTAGGATCCACATGTTGTTGACCCTTCCACTCTATCAGTAAATACCCTGTAGGATCCACATGTTGTTGGCCCTTCCACTCTATCAGTAGATACCCTGTAGGATCCACATGTTGTTGACCCTTCCACTCTATCAGTAAATACCCTGTAGGATCCACATGTTGTTGACCCTTCCACTCTATCAGTAAATACCCTGTAGGATCCACATGTTGTTGACCCTTCCACTCTATCAGTAAATACCCTGATCCACATGTTGTTGACCCTTCCACTCTATCAGTAAATACCCTGATCCACATGTTGTTGACCCTTCCACTCTATCAGTAAATACCCTGTAGGATCCACATGTTGTTGGCCCTTCCACTCTATCAGTAAATACCCTGATCCACATGTTGTTGACCCTTCCACTCTATCAGTAAATACCCTGTAGGATCCACATGTTGTTGACCCTTCCACTCTATCAGTAAATACCCTGTAGGATCCACATGTTGTTGACCCTTCCACTCTATCAGTAAATACCCTGATCCACATGTTGTTGACCCTTCCACTCTATCAGTAAATACCCTGATCCACATGTTGTTGTCCCTTCCACTCTATCAGTAAATACCCTGTAGGATCCACATGTTGTTGTCCCTTCCACTCTATCAGTAAATACCCTGTAGGATCCACATGTTGTTGACCCTTCCACTCTATCAGTAAATACCCTGTAGGATCCACATGTTGTTGACCCTTCCACTCTATCAGTAGATACCCTGTAGGATCCACATGTTGTTGACCCTTCCACTCTATCAGTAAATACCCTGTAGGATCCACATGTTGTTGGCCCTTCCACTCTATCAGTAAATACCCTGTAGGATCCACATGTTGTTGTCCCTTCCACTCTATCAGTAAATACCCTGTAGGATTCACATGTTGTTGACCCTTCCACTCTATCAGTAAATACCCTGTAGGATCCACATGTTGTTGACCCTTCCACTCTATCAGTAAATACCCTGTAGGATCCACATGTTGTTGTCCCTTCCACTCTATCAGTAAATACCCTGTAGGATCCACATGTTGTTGACCCTTCCACTCTATCAGTAAATACCCTGTAGGATCCACATGTTGTTGACCCTTCCACTCTATCAGTAAATACCCTGATCCACATGTTGTTGACCCTTCCACTCTATCAGTAAATACCCTGATCCACATGTTGTTGACCCTTCCACTCTATCAGTAAATACCCTGTAGGATCCACATGTTGTTGTCCCTTCCACTCTATCAGTAAATACCCTGATCCACATGTTGTTGGCCCTTCCACTCTATCAGTAAATACCCTGTAGGATCCACATGTTGTTGGCCCTTCCACTCTATCAGTAAATACCCTGATCCACATGTTGTTGACCCTTCCACTCTATCAGTAAATACCCTGTAGGATCCACATGTTGTTGACCCTTCCACTCTATCAGTAAATACCCTGTAGGATCCACATGTTGTTGACCCTTCCACTCTATCAGTAGATACCCTGTAGGATCCACATGTTGTTGACCCTTCCACTCTATCAGTAAATACCCTGATCCACATGTTGTTGTCCCTTCCACTCTATCAGTAAATACCCTGTAGGATCCACATGTTGTTGTCCCTTCCACTCTATCAGTAAATACCCTGTAGGATCCACATGTTGTTGACCCTTCCACTCTATCAGTAAATACCCTGATCCACATGTTGTTGACCCTTCCACTCTATCAGTAAATACCCTGTAGGATCCACATGTTGTTGACCCTTCCACTCTATCAGTAAATACCCTGATCCACATGTTGTTGTCCCTTCCACTCTATCAGTAAATACCCTGTTGGATCCACATGTTGTTGACCCTTCCACTCTATCAGTAAATACCCTGATCCACATGTTGTTGACCCTTCCACTCTATCAGTAAATACCCTGTAGGATCCACATGTTGTTGACCCTTCCACTCTATCAGTAAATACCCTGTAGGATCCACATGTTGTTGTCCCTTCCACTCTATCAGTAAATACCCTGTAGGATCCACATGTTGCTGGCCCTTCCACTCTATCAGTAAATACCCTGTAGGATCCACATGTTGTTGTCCCTTCCACTCTATCAGTAAATACCCTGTTGGATCCACATGTTGTTGGCCCTTCCACTCTATCAGTAAATACCCTGATCCACATGTTGTTGGCCCTTCCACTCTATCAGTAAATACCCTGTAGGATCCACATGTTGCTGGCCCTTCCACTCTATCAGTAAATACCCTGTAGGATCCACATGTTGTTGTCCCTTCCACTCTATCAGTAAATACCCTGTTGGATCCACATGTTGTTGGCCCTTCCACTCTATCAGTAAATACCCTGTAGGATCCACATGTTGTTGACCCTTCCACTCTATCAGTAAATACCCTGTAGGATCCACATGTTGTTGACCCTTCCACTCTATCAGTAAATACCCTGATCCACATGTTGTTGACCCTTCCACTCTATCAGTAAATACCCTGATCCACATGTTGTTGTCCCTTCCACTCTATCAGTAAATACCCTGTAGGATCCACATGTTGTTGACCCTTCCACTCTATCAGTAAATACCCTGATCCACATGTTGTTGACCCTTCCACTCTATCAGTAAATACCCTGTAGGATCCACATGTTGTTGACCCTTCCACTCTATCAGTAAATACCCTGATCCACATGTTGTTGTCCCTTCCACTCTATCAGTAAATACCCTGTTGGATCCACATGTTGTTGACCCTTCCACTCTATCAGTAAATACCCTGATCCACATGTTGTTGACCCTTCCACTCTATCAGTAAATACCCTGTAGGATCCACATGTTGTTGACCCTTCCACTCTATCAGTAAATACCCTGTAGGATCCACATGTTGTTGTCCCTTCCACTCTATCAGTAAATACCTTGTAGGATCCACATGTTGCTGGCCCTTCCACTCTATCAGTAAATACCCTGTAGGATCCACATGTTGTTGTCCCTTCCACTCTATCAGTAAATACCCTGTTGGATCCACATGTTGTTGGCCCTTCCACTCTATCAGTAAATACCCTGATCCACATGTTGTTGGCCCTTCCACTCTATCAGTAAATACCCTGTAGGATCCACATGTTGCTGGCCCTTCCACTCTATCAGTAAATACCCTGTAGGATCCACATGTTGTTGTCCCTTCCACTCTATCAGTAAATACCCTGTTGGATCCACATGTTGTTGGCCCTTCCACTCTATCAGTAAATACCCTGTAGGATCCACATGTTGTTGACCCTTCCACTCTATCAGTAAATACCCTGTAGGATCCACATGTTGTTGACCCTTCCACTCTATCAGTAAATACCCTGATCCACATGTTGTTGACCCTTCCACTCTATCAGTAAATACCCTGATCCACATGTTGTTGTCCCTTCCACTCTATCAGTAAATACCCTGTAGGATCCACATGTTGTTGACCCTTCCACTCTATCAGTAAATACCCTGATCCACATGTTGTTGACCCTTCCACTCTATCAGTAAATACCCTGTAGGATCCACATGTTGTTGACCCCTCCACTCTATCAGTAAATACCCTGTTGGATCCACATGTTGTTGACCCTTCCACTCTATCAGTAAATACCCTGATCCACATGTTGTTGTCCCTTCCACTCTATCAGTAAATACCCTGTAGGATCCACATGTTGTTGTCCCTTCCACTCTATCAGTAAATACCCTGTAGGATCCACATGTTGTTGACCCTTCCACTCTATCAGTAAATACCCTGATCCACATGTTGTTGACCCTTCCACTCTATCAGTAAATACCCTGTAGGATCCACATGTTGTTGACCCTTCCACTCTATCAGTAAATACCCTGATCCACATGTTGTTGTCCCTTCCACTCTATCAGTAAATACCCTGTTGGATCCACATGTTGTTGACCCTTCCACTCTATCAGTAAATACCCTGATCCACATGTTGTTGACCCTTCCACTCTATCAGTAAATACCCTGTAGGATCCACATGTTGTTGACCCTTCCACTCTATCAGTAAATACCCTGTAGGATCCACATGTTGTTGTCCCTTCCACTCTATCAGTAAATACCCTGTAGGATCCACATGTTGCTGGCCCTTCCACTCTATCAGTAAATACCCTGTAGGATCCACATGTTGTTGTCCCTTCCACTCTATCAGTAAATACCCTGTTGGATCCACATGTTGTTGGCCCTTCCACTCTATCAGTAAATACCCTGATCCACATGTTGTTGGCCCTTCCACTCTATCAGTAAATACCCTGTAGGATCCACATGTTGCTGGCCCTTCCACTCTATCAGTAAATACCCTGTAGGATCCACATGTTGTTGTCCCTTCCACTCTATCAGTAAATACCCTGTTGGATCCACATGTTGTTGGCCCTTCCACTCTATCAGTAAATACCCTGTAGGATCCACATGTTGTTGACCCTTCCACTCTATCAGTAAATACCCTGTAGGATCCACATGTTGTTGACCCTTCCACTCTATCAGTAAATACCCTGATCCACATGTTGTTGACCCTTCCACTCTATCAGTAAATACCCTGATCCACATGTTGTTGTCCCTTCCACTCTATCAGTAAATACCCTGTAGGATCCACATGTTGTTGACCCTTCCACTCTATCAGTAAATACCCTGATCCACATGTTGTTGACCCTTCCACTCTATCAGTAAATACCCTGTAGGATCCACATGTTGTTGACCCCTCCACTCTATCAGTAAATACCCTGTTGGATCCACATGTTGTTGACCCTTCCACTCTATCAGTAAATACCCTGTAGGATCCACATGTTGTTGACCCTTCCACTCTATCAGTAAATACCCTGTAGGATCCACATGTTGTTGACCCTTCCACTCTATCAGTAAATACCCTGTAGGATCCACATGTTGTTGACCCTTCCACTCTATCAGTAAATACCCTGTAGGATCCACATGTTGTTGTCCCTTCCACTCTATCAGTAAATACCCTTTAGGATCCACATGTTGTTGACCCTTCCACTCTATCAGTAAATACCCTGTAGGATCCACATGTTGTTGACCCTTCCACTCTATCAGTAAATACCCTTTAGGATCCACATGTTGTTGACCCTTCCACTCTATCAGTAAATACCCTGTAGGATCCACATGTTGTTGTCCCTTCCACTCTATCAGTAAATACCCTGTAGGATCCACATGTTGTTGGCCCTTCCACTCTATCAGTAAATACCCTGTTGGATCCACATGTTGTTGGCCCTTCCACTCTATCAGTAAATACCCTGATCCACATGTTGTTGACCCTTCCACTCTATCAGTAAATACCCTGATCCACATGTTGTTGTCCCTTCCACTCTATCAGTAAATACCCTGATCCACATGTTGTTGTCCCTTCCACTCTATCAGTAAATACCCTGTAGGATCCACATGTTGTTGACCCTTCCACTCTATCAGTAAATACCCTGTAGGATCCACATGTTGTTGGCCCTTCCACTCTATCAGTAAATACCCTGTAGGATCCACATGTTGTTGACCCTTCCACTCTATCAGTAAATACCCTGTAGGATCCACATGTTGTTGGCCCTTCCACTCTATCAGTAGATACCCTGTAGGATCCACATGTTGTTGTCCCTTCCACTCTATCAGTAAATACCCTGTAGGATCCACATGTTGTTGTCCCTTCCACTCTATCAGTAAATACCCTGTTGGATCCACATGTTGTTGACCCTTCCACTCTATCAGTAAATACCCTGATCCACATGTTGTTGACCCTTCCACTCTATCAGTAAATACCCTGTAGGATCCACATGTTGTTGACCCTTCCACTCTATCAGTAAATACCCTGATCCACATGTTGTTGACCCTTCCACTCTATCAGTAGATACCCTGTAGGATCCACATGTTGTTGTCCCTTCCACTCTATCAGTAAATACCCTGTAGGATCCACATGTTGTTGGCCCTTCCACTCTATCAGTAAATACCCTGTAGGATCCACATGTTGTTGACCCTTCCACTCTATCAGTAAATTAATTGATTAACCCCTTTAACCTAACAGTAAACAGGCTTCCTCTGATATACTGAGTATTTCAATGTTGTCTGAAGACTGGTGCCAAGGTCAGGCTGAACCTGTAATACCACAGAGTTGGAGACTAATCTAATCTACTGAAGACTAGTGTTACAGTCAGGCTGAACCTGTAATACCACAGAGTTGGAGACTAATCTAATCTACTGAAGACTAGTGTTACAGTCAGGCTGTACCTGTAATACCACAGAGTTGGAGATTAATCTAATCTACTGAAGACTAGTGTTACAGTCAGGCTGTACCTGTAATACCACAGAGTTGTATTTATAAACCTAATGATGTCAGTGTCCATGATGTCTGACTATGAACAGGAGATCCTGGTTCCAGTAGGAACTCGGTTTCTGGAGGTGAATATAGAATCAAATCAAATCAAATGTATTTATATAGCCCTTCGTACATCAGCTGATATCTCAAAGTGCTGTACAGAAACCCAGCCTAAAACCCCCAAACAGCAAGCAAAGCATGTGAAAGAAGCACGGTGGCTAGGAAAAACTCCCTAGGAAAAACTCCCTAGAAAGGCCAAAAACCTAGGAAGAAACCTAGAGAGGAACCAGGCTATGAGGGGTGGCCAGTCCTCTTCTGGCTGTGCCGGGTGGATATTATAACAGAACATGGTCAAGATGTTAAAATGTTCATAAATGACCAGCATGGTCAAATAATAATAATCATAGTAGTTGTCGAGGGTGCAACAAGCACGTCCGGTGAACAGGTCAGGGTTCCATAGCCGCAGGCAGAACAGTTGAAACTGGAGCAGCAGCACGGCCAGGTGGACTGGGGACAGCAAGGAGTCATCATGCCAGGTAGTCCTGAGGCATGGTCCTAGGGCTCAGGTCCTCCGAGAGAAAGACAGAAAGAGAGAAAGAGAGAATTAGAGAGAGCATATTTAAATTCACACAGGACACCGGATAAGACGAGAGAAATACTCCAGATGTAACAGACTGACCCTAGCCCCCCGACACATAAACTACTGCAGCATAAATACTGGAGGCTGAGACAGGAGGGATCAGAAGACACTGTGGCCCCATCCGATGATACCCCCGGACAGGGCCAAACAGGGCCAAAATAGAACCAGCTGACATTGCAGCAGCTATAGAGGCCTGGAGGCTGGGGTGATCCCTTCCTGGGGTGATCCCTTCCTGGGGTGAACCCTTCCTGGGGTGATCCCTTCCTGGGGTGATCCCTTCCTGGGGTGAACTCTTCCTGGAGTGAACCCTTCCTGGGGTGATCCCTTCCTGGAGTGAACCCTTCCTGGGGTGAACTCTTCCTGGAGTGAACCCTTCCTGGGGTGAACCCTTCCTGGGGTGAACCCTTCCTGGGGTGAACCCTTCCTGGAGTGAACCCTTCCTGGGGTGAACCCTTCCTGGGGTGAACCCTTCCTGGGGTGAACCCTTCCTGGGGTGAACCCTTCCTGGGGTGATCCCTTCCTGGGGTGAACCCTTCCTGGGGTGATCCCTTCCTGGGGTGAACCCTTCCTGGGGTGATCCCTTCCTGGGGTGATCCCTTCCTGGGGTGATCCCTTCCTGGGGTGAACCCTTCCTGGGGTGAACCCTTCCTGGGTTGAACTCTTCCTGGGGTGAACCCATCCACAGGTTCCACTGAGCCAGATGAACATTTCTGTTATCATACCAAAATCCGTCACCTCTGCTCTCTTTGTAAAAACCAGTTGGAACCAGTTCCTGTTCTACATAAATGATCTGGGCGTGGCTCTTCTGCATTGTGACACTATATGATACCACTAGGAAGAGCTGATGTAGTGTGGGGTTAGCAGATATCTGAAGGCTCTCTGAACTTCCTTAAGGACCAGAGCAGAGAGGGCTGGGCTGAGAGGACTGAGAGGCCCCTGTCTCTCCACTCTCTCCCTTAAGGACCAGAGCAGAGAGGGCTGGGCTGAGAGGACTGAGAGGCCCCTGTCTCTCCACTCTCTTCCTTAAGGACCAGAGCAGAGAGGGCTGGGCTGAGAGGCCCCTGTCTCTCCACTCTCTTCCTTAAGGACCAGAGCAGAGAGGGCTGGGCTGAGAGTCCTGAGAGGCCCCTGTCTCTCCACTCTCTTCCTTAAGGACCAGAGCAGAGAGGGCTGGGCTGAGAGGACTGAGAGGCTCCTGTCTCTCCACTCTCTTCCTTAAGGACCAGAGCAGAGAGGGCTGGGCTGAGAGGCCCCTGTCTCTCCACTCTCTTCCTTAAGGACCAGAGCAGAGAGGGCTGGGCTGAGAGTCCTGAGAGGCCCCTGTCTCTCCACTCTCTTCCTTAAGGACCAGAGCAGAGAGGGCTGGGCTGAGAGCTTCCTGTCTCTCCACGCTCTTCCTTAAGGACCAGAGCAGAGAGGACTGGGCTGAGAGGGCTGAGAGGCCCCTGTCTCTCCACTCTCTCCCTTAAGGACCAGAGCAGAGAGGGCTGGGCTGAGAGGACTGAGAGGCCCCTGTCTCTCCACTCTCTTCCTTAAGGACCAGAGCAGAGAGGGCTGGACTGAGAGGCCCCTGTCTCTCCACTCTCTTCCTTAAGGACCAGAGCAGAGAGGGCTGGGCTGAGAGGCCCCTGTCTCTCCACTCTCTTCCTTAAGGACCAGAGCAGAGAGGGCTGGGCTGAGAGGCTTCTGTCTCTCCACTCTCTTCCTTAAGGACCAGAGCAGAGAGGGCTGGGCTGAGAGCTTCCTGTCTCTCCACACTCTTCCTTAAGGACCAGAGCAGACATCAATATTTAACAGCTCTGTGATTGACGTTTTAAATTCACCGGCTCGATGATAATCAGACGAGATGGGAATGAAAGGAGGAGCTGTTTTGAATCTGCTTAGAAACTGTGATGTTGAGGCTCCACAGAGTCAATTAAGGCTGAATGTTGAGGCCTGTTTAAGCAGCAAGGCTGGATAACGATATTGGATCTTATAATCTGCCCTCTGATATAAAACGCCTAATTCCTTGGACACATCTACTGCCAGAGAGAGAGCAGGCTACACTTTACTCCTCCCCTCCTCCCTCTCCCCCTCCTCCCCTCTTCCTCCGCCTCTCCGCTCCTCCTCTCCTCCACCCCTCCACCCCTCCTCTTCCTCTCCTCCTCCTCCTCTCCTCCCCCCCTCCTCCTCCTCCTCTCCCCATCCCCTCCCCTCCCCCTCTCCTCCCCATCTCCCCCTCTCCTCCTCCCTCCTCTCCTCCCTCTCCCCCTCCTCCACCCCTCCTCCTCCTCCCCTCCTCCTCCTCCACCCCTCCCCCTCCTCCTCCTCCACCTCCACCTCCACCTCTCCTCCCCCTCCCTCCTCTCCGCTGCTCCTCCTCCTCCACCCCTCCTCCCCCTCTCGTCCTCCCCCTCTCCCCTACTCCTCCCCCTCTCCCCTACTCCTCCCCCTCTCCACCTCCTCCACCCCTCCCCTACTCCTCCACCCCTCCTCCCCCTCTCCCCCTCCTCCCCCTCCCCCTACTCCTCCACCCCTCCTCCCCCTCTCCCTCTCCTCCTCCTCCTCTCCCTCTCCTCCTCCTCCTCCACCCCTCTCCTCCTCCCCCTCTCCCTCTCCCCCTCCTCCCCCTCTCCCTCTCCTCCCCCTCCTCCCCCTCTCCCTCTCCTCCCCTTCTCCTCCTCCACCCCTCTCCCTCTCCACCCCTCCCTAACCCACACCCTCCACTCAGAGGTGAAGACTGGGCCTTAATATTTAATGAGTCTGCTCCGTGTAACTAGAGCAGCACAGTAATCAACATTAAACCGATGATCTCTCTTCATCACTAACCGTCATGAGACTCAGATCACATGTTACATGTCCATTACATGGGCTGTATAAGAGATCACATGTTACATGTCCATTACATGGGCTGTATAAGAGATCCCATGTTACATGTCCATTACATGGGCTGTATAAGAGATCACATGTTACATGTCCATTACATGGGCTGTATAAGAGATCACATGTTACATGTCCATTACATGGGCTGTATATGAGATCACATGGTACATGTCCAGTACATGGGCTGTATAAGAGATCACATGTTACATGTCCATTACATGGGCTGTATAAGAGATCCCATGTTACATGTCCATTACATGGGCTGTATAAGAGATCACATGTTACATGTCCAGTACATGGGCTGTATAAGAGATCACATGTTACATGTCCATTACATGGGCTGTATAAGAGATCACATGTTACATGTCCATTACATGGGCTGTATAAGAGATCACATGGTACATGTCCAGTACATGGGCTGTATAAGAGATCACATGGTACATGTCCATTACATGGGCTGTATAAGAGATCACGTTACATGTCCATTACATGGGCTGTATAAGAGATCACATGTTACATGTCCAGTACATGGGCTGTATAAGAGATCACATGTTACATGTCCAGTACATGGGCTGTATAAGAGATCACATGTTACATGTCCATTACATGGGCTGTATAAGAGATCACATGTTACATGTCCAGTACATGGGCTGTATAAGAGATCACATGTTACATGTCCAGTACATGGGCTGTATAAGAGATCACATGTTACATGTCCATTACATGGGCTGTATAAGAGATCACATGTTACATGTCCAGTACATGGGCTGTATAAGAGATCACATGTTACATGTCCATTACATGGGCTGTATAAGAGATCACATGTTACATGTCCATTACATGGGCTGTATAAGAGATCACATGGTACATGTCCAGTACATGGGCTGTATAAGAGATCACATGGTACATGTCCATTACATGGGCTGTATAAGAGATCACATGGTACATGTCCATTACATGGGCTGTATAAGAGATCACATGTTACATGTCCATTACATGGGCTGTATAAGAGATCACATGGTACATGTCCAGTACATGGGCTGTATAAGAGATCACATGGTACATGTCCATTACATGGGCTGTATAAGAGATCACATGGTACATGTCCAGTACATGGGCTGTATAAGAGATCACATGGTACATGTCCATTACATGGGCTGTATAAGAGATCACATGGTACATGTCCATTACATGGGCTGTATAAGAGATCACATGTTACATGTCCAGTACATGGGCTGTATAAGAGATCACATGTTACATGTCCAGTACATGGGCTGTATAAGAGATCACATGTTACATGTCCAGTACATGGGCTGTATAAGAGATCACATGTTACATGTCCAGTACATGGGCTGTATAAGAGATCACATGTTACATGTCCAGTACATGGGCTGTATAAGAGATCCCATGTTACATGTCCAGTACATGGGCTGTATAAGAGATCACATGTTACATGTCCAGTACATGGGCTGTATAAGAGATCACATGTTACATGTCCATTACATGGGCTGTATAAGCGACTGGGACTGAGATCAGAGACAAGTCAGAACAAATACAATCAAATCAAATCAAATGTGCCGAACACAACAACACAACAACACAACAACACAACACAACAACACAACAACAACACAACACAACAACACAACACAACAACACAACACAACACACCACAACAACACAACACACCACAACAACACAACAACACAACACAACACAACAACACAACACACAACAACAACACAACACACAACAACACAACAACACAACACAACAACACAACACACCACAACACAACAACATAACACAACAACACAACACACAACACCACAACAACACAACACAACACCAACACAACACAACACCACAACAACAACACACCACAACAACAACAAAACACCACAACAACACAACAACACACCACACAACAACAACACAACAACACAACACAACACCACAACAACAACACACCACAACAACAACACACCACAACAACACAACAACACACCACACCACACCCACAACCCAACAACACACCACAACACAACAACACAACACAACAACACACCACAACAACACACCACAACACCACACAACAACACAACAACACAACAACACAACAACAACACAACAACACAACAACAACACAACAACACAACACACCACAACAACAACACAACACCACAACAACAACACAACACCACAACAACAACACAACACAACAACACAACAACACAACACAACAACACACCACAACACAACAACACAACACAACAACACACCACAACACAACACACCACAACACACCACAACACAACAACACAACACACCACAACACAACAACACAACAACACACCACAACACAACAACACAACAACACACCACAACACAACACAACAACACAACACCACAACAACACACCACAACACAACACACCACAACAACACAACAACACCACAACACAACAACACACCACAACAACAACAACAACACAACAACACAACAACACACCACAACACAAGACAACAACACTACACCACAACAACACACCACAACACAACACAACACAACACCACACCACAACACAACACAACAACACAACAACACAACCTAGTGGGTCCTTAGCTTATTAATTGTCTTTTTTTTTTGTTAACGATCTACACGAAATACTTATTTTCATTTTATATTTTTAAAGATTAAAGAGAAATAAAACCCTAATATACCTTTATTAGATCAGTATTCACCCCCCTGAGTCAATACACGTTAGAGACGCCCCTGGCAGTGATTACAGCTGGGAGGCTTCTTGGGGAAGTCTTTGCAAACCTGTATTGTGGAATATTTGCCCATTATTATTTTTATAAATGATTCAAGCTCTGTGAAGATGTTGGGGCGCATGGCTAGACGGCCATTTTCAAGTCTTTTTCAAGTAGATTTAAGTCAAAACTGTAAACTCGGTCACTCAGGAACATTCATTGTCTTCTTGGTAAGCAACTCCAGTGTATATTTGTCCTTGTGTGTTTTAGGTTATTGTCCTGCTGAAAGGTGAATTCATCTCCCAGTGTCTGGTGGAAAGCAGAATGAAGCAGGGTTTCCTCTAGGATGTTGTCTGTGCTTAGCTCCATTCCATTTATTTTTTATCCTGAAAAACTCCCCAGTCCTTAACTATGACAAGCATACCCATAACATGATGCAGCCACCATTATGCTTAAAAATATGGAGAGTGGTACTCAATAATGTGTTATATTGGATATGCTACAAACATAACAGCTTGTATTCAGGACAAAAAAGGTAATTGCTTTGGGACATTTTTTGCAGTTTTACTTTAGTGCCTTGTTGCAAACAGGATACATGTTTTGGAATATTTGTATTCTGTACAGGCTTCCTTCTTTTCACTCTGTCATTTAGGTTAGTATTGTGGAGTAACTACAATGTTGTTGATCCATCCTCAGTTTTCTCCTATCACAGCCATTAAACTCTGTAACTGTTTTAAAGTCACCATTGGCCTCATGGTGAAAACACTGAGCGGTTTCCTTCTTCTCCGGCAACTGAGTTAGGAAGGACGCCTGTATCTTTGTAGTGACTGGGTGTATTGATACACCATCCAAAGTGTAATTATTAACTTCATCATGCTCAAAGGGTTATTCAATGTCTGCTTTTTTAACTTTTACCCATCTACCAATAGGTGGCTGTCACGTCCTGACCTTGTAAGATGTCATTTTCTATAGTAGAGTAGGTCAGGGCGTGACAGGGAGGGTGTTTTGGGTGGTTTTCTATGTTTTCTATTTCTATGTTTAAGTTCTAGTTTTTCTATTTCTATGTTGTTGTTTTTTTGGGTTGATCTCCAATTGGAGGCAGTTGGTCCTCGTTGACTCTAATTGGAGATCATATTTAAGTAGGTTTTTTTTTTCCACCTGTGTTTGTGGGCAGGTATTTTCTGTTTAGTCTCTGTACCTGGCAGAACTGTATTTCTGATCGTTTGCCATTTTGTCTTTAGTGGTTTTTTTTTAGTTAATAAATATCATAATGAGCACTCAACGCCCTGGGCTTTGGTCCCCTCTATAGGACAGCCGTTACAGTGGCCTACAGCCGTTACAGTGGCCTACAGCCGTTACAGTGGCCTACAGCCGTTACAGTGGCCCACAGCCGTTACAGAGGCCCACAGCCGTTACAGTGGCCCACAGCCGTTACAGTGGCCCACAGCCGTTACAGTGGCCCACAGCCGTTACAGAGGCCCACAGCCGTTACAGTGGCCCACAGCCGTTACAGTGGCCCACAGCCGTTACAGTGGCCCACAGCCGTTACAGGGGCCCACAGCCGTTACAGTGGCCCACAGCCGTTACAGGGGCCCACAGCCGTTACAGTGGCCCACAGCCGTTACAGGGGCCCACAGCCGTTACAGTGGCCCACAGCCGTTACAGTGGCCCACAGCCGTTACAGTGGCCCACAGCCGTTACAGTGGCCCACAGCCGTTACAGTGGCCTTGTTTACACTCAACGCCCTGGGCTTTGGTCTCCTCTATACGACAGCGGTGGCCTTGTTTACGAGGCATTGGAAAACCTCTCTGGTCTTTGTGGTTGAATCTGTGTTTGAAATTCACTGCTGGACTGAGGGACCTAACAGATAATTGTATGTGTTTTGGGTACAGAGATGAGGTAGTCATAATTTGTTTTAATGATAAATACTATTATTTCACACAGAGTGAGTCCATGTAACTTACTATGTGACTTGTTAGGACATTTTTACTCCTGATCTCATTTAGACTAACCATAACAAAGGGGTTGAATACTTATTGACTCAAGACGTTTCAGCTTTTCATTTTCAATTAATTGGTAAAAATGTCTAAAAACATAATTCCACTTAGATGTTATGGGGTATTGTGGGTAAATCGGTGACAAAACATCTCAATGTAATCCATTTTAAATTCAGGCTGTAACAAAACAAAATGTGGAAAAATACTTTCCGAAGGTACTATGTATATTATTATATATAAATATATATATTTATAATATAAATATTTATATATATATGTGTGTGTGTGTGTATATATATATATATGTTATATTTTATTATATATACACTGAGAATACAAAACATTAAGAACACCTGTTTTTTCTATGACATAGACTGACCAGGTGAATCCAGGTGAAAGATATGATCCCTTATTGATGTCACCTGTTAAATTAACTTAAATCAGTGTATATGAAGGGGAGGAGAGTTTTAAACCTTGAGACAGTTGAGACATGAATTGTGTATGTCTGCCATTCAGAGGGTGAATGGACAAGACAAGAGATTTAAATACCTTTGAACGGGGTATGATAGTAGGTGCCAGGTGCACCAGTTTGTATCAAGAACTGCAACGCTGCTGGGTTTTTCCACGCTCCACAGTTTCCCGTGTTTATCCAGAACGGTCCACCACCCAAAGGACATCCAGCCAACCAAACACAACTGAGGGAAGCATTGGAGTCAACATGGGGCCAGCATCCCTGTGGAACGATTTCAACAGTTAAAAACCTTGAGAGAACATTGCTAGAAATAGGCCTACCATAGATTTCTAAGCTAACGAATACCTAACAATGCTAACTAACTAAAGAATGCTAACTAACTAAAGAATGCTAACTAACTAAAGAATGCTAACTAACGAAAGAATGCTAACTAACTAAAGAATGCTAACTAACCAAAGAATGCTAACTAACCAAAGAATGCTAACTAACCAAAGAATGCTAACTAACCAAAGAATGCTAACTAACCAAAGAATGCTAACTAACTAAAGAATGCTAACTAGCTAAAGAATGCTAACTAACCAAAGAATTCTAACTAACTAAAGAATGCTAACTAACCAAAGAATGCTAACTAACCAAAGAATGCTAACTAACCAAAGAATGCTAACTAACTAAAGAATGCTAACGAACTAAAGAATGCTAAATAACTAAAGAATGCTAACTAACTAAAGAATGCTAACGAATTAAAGAATGCTAACTAACTAAAGAATGCTAACTAACTAAAGAATTCTAACTAACTAAAGAATGCTAACTAACTAAAGAATGCTAACTAACCAAAGAATGCTAACGAACTAAAGAATGCTAACTAACCAAAGAATGCTAACTAGCTAAAGAATGCTAATGAACGCAATAAGTAAACGTTCGCTTTTATGTAAAATACAACCTACCTTAGAATGGCACATGATTCACGGCGGGTTTAGATTCGCGGGTAATTGTGGTTGATTCCGATTCCGATTTTGATTGACAGAGAATAAGATATTTTCCCTCTGACAAAATCACCAAGCGAAGCAAAAACAAACACAGCCTTCCCAAAATCCGCCAGGTGCCAGAGGAGAGAAAAGAACCAATGTCACGTACTGACCAGTAAAAAAGATCATTTGTTACATTTACGTCATTTTAGCAGACGCTCTTATCCAGAGCGACTGACAGTAGTGAATGGATACATTTCATTTGATGCATTTTTCTTTTTTTTTTTTTCTTTTTTTGTACCGGCCCCCCTGTGGGAATCGAACCCACAACCCTGGCGTTGCAAACACCATGCTCTACCAACTGAGCCACACGGGAAGACGTTACATTTTGTCATTGTAGTATGGTCAGGGCGTGTTTCTGTGTGTTTTGGGGTTTGTTTGTTTTCAGGGGATATGTTCTAGTTTTCTATTTCTATGTTCATTTTCTATGATTTGGCCGAGTATGGGTTCCAATCAGAGGCAGGTGTTTTTCGTTGTCTCTGATTGGAAGCCATACTTAGGCAGCCTGTTTTTTTCCTTTGGGGTTTTGTGGGTGGTTGTTTTCGGTATAGCCTATGGGTTGTGGGTGGATTCGGTATAGCCTATGGGTTGTGGGTGGATTCGGTATAGCCTATGGGTTGTGGGTGGGTGTTTTCGGTATAGCCTATGGGTTGTGGGTGGTTTCGGTATAGCCTATGGGTTGTGGGTGGTTTCGGTATAGCCTATGGGTTGTGGGTGGTGTTTTCGGTATAGCCTATGGGTTGTGGGTGGATTCGGTATAGCCTATGGGTTGTGGGTGGGTGTTTTCGGTATAGCCTATGGGTTGTGGGTGGTTTCGGTATAGCCTATGGGTTGTGGGTGGTTTCGGTATAGCCTATGGGTTGTGGGTGGTTTCGGTATAGCCTATGGGTTGTGGGTGGTGGTTTCGGTATAGCCTATGGGTTGTGGGTGGTTTCGGTATAGCCTATGGGTTGTGGGTGGTGGTTTCGGTATAGCCTATGGGTTGTGGGTGGTGTTTTCGGTATAGCCTATGGGTTGTGGGTGGTTTCGGTATAGCCTATGGGTTGTGGTGGTTTCGGTATAGCCTATGGGTTGTGGGTGGTGGTTTCGGTATAGCCTGTGGGTTGTGGGTGGTGGTTTCGGTATAGCCTATGGGTTGTGGGTGGTTTCGGTATAGCCTATGGGTTGTGGGTGGTTTCGGTATAGCCTATGGGTTGTGGGTGGTTTCGGTATAGCCTATGGGTTGTGGGTGGTTTCGGTATAGCCTATGGGTTGTGGGTGGTTTCGGTATAGCCTATGGGTTGTGGGTGGTTTCGGTATAGCCTATGGGTTGTGAGTGGTTTCGGTATAGCCTATGGGTTGTGGGTGGTGTTTTCAGTATAGCCTATGGGTTGTGGGTGGTTTCGGTATAGCCTATGGGTTGTGAGTGGTTTCGGTATAGCCTATGGGTTGTGGGTGGGTGTTTTCGGTATAGCCTATGGGTTGTGGGTGGTTTCGGTATAGCCTGTGGGTTTGTGGGTGGTTTCGGTATAGCCTGTGGGTTGTGGGTGGTTTCGGTATAGCCTATGGGTTGTGGGTGGTGTTTTCGGTATAGCCTATGGGTTGTGGGTGGTTTCGGTATAGCCTATGGGTTGTGGGTGGGTGGATTCGGTATA
Source organism: Salmo salar (assembly GCF_965601325.2). Lineage (NCBI taxonomy): Eukaryota > Metazoa > Chordata > Actinopteri > Salmoniformes > Salmonidae > Salmo > Salmo salar. The sequence goes on along the minus strand of NW_027675600.1, from coordinate 335,360 downwards.
GCCTATGGGTTGTGGGTGGTGTTTTCGGTATAGCCTGTGGGTTGTGGGTGTTTTCGGTATAGCCTATGGATTGTGGGTGGGTGGTTTCGGTATAGCCTATGGGTTGTGGGTGGGTGGTTTCGGTATAGCCTATGGGTTGTGGGTAGTGTTTTCGGTATAGCCTATGGGTTGTGGGTAGGTGTTTTCGGTATAGCCTGTGCGCCTTACGGAACTGTTGAGTGTCGGTTTGTTATTTTCGTTTATTAAGTGTTCACTTTATTTAAATAATAAAAGAAGATGGGCACTTTACCCGCTGCGATTTGGTCCCCCTTTTCATCGACGCTTGTGACAACCAAGCCGCATCTTTCAGTCTAAGATAGACTTAAATAAATGTCATTTTCACAACTGTAATTACCTCATAATATTATACCAGTCGGACAAAAGGTGTTTTACAGGCCTGTTAAAACTACACGACATAAACAACGTAGCGTGGTGATAATATTATACCAGTCGGCCAAAAGGTGTTTTACAGGCCTGTTAAAACTACACGACATAATCGACACAGTGCGGTGATTTTTAAAGAAAGCATTCAGTTGACTAATGTGCAAAAAATACGACAAGACATCATTAGATTTGTGTGTATAGATCTATTTCTCCATTTACAGTGGTATAATTATCTGTTTGCTGGAGTTAAATGCATTTAAATAGTAGTAGCCTGCTATAGGCCCTAACTACCAGCCATTCCAGTAGTAGCCTGCTATAGGCCCTAACTACCAGCCATTCCAGTAGTAGCCTGCTATAGACCCTAACTACCAGCCATTCCAGTAGTAGCCTGCTATAGATCCTAACTACCAGCCATTCCAGTAGTAGCCTGCTATAGACCCTAACTACCAGCCATTCCAGTAGTAGCCTGCTATAGGCCCTAACTACCAGCCATTCCAGTAGTAGCCTGCTATAGGCCCTAACTACCAGCCATTCCAGTAGTAGCCTGCTATAGACCCTAACTACCAGCCATTCCAGTAGTAGCCTGCTATAGGCCCTAACTACCAGCCATTCCAGTAGTAGCCTGCTATAGACCCTAACTACCAGCCATTCCAGTAGTAGCCTGCTATAGGCCCTAACTACCAGTCATTCCAGTAGTAGCCTGCTACAGACCCTAACTACCAGTCATTCCCCTCTGCGTGGGCTGGTCGGTTCACTGTCGTTCCATTCCACTCTGCGTGGGCTGGTCGGTTCACTGTCGTTCCATTCCCCTCTGCGTGGGCTGGTCGGTTCACTGTCGTTCCATTCCACTCTGCGTGGGCTGGTCGGTTCACTGTCGTTCCATTCCCCTCTGCGTGGGCTGGTCGGTTCACTGGAGGCCATTCCCCTCTGCGTGGGCTGGTCGGTTCACTGTCGTTCCATTCCCCTCTGCGTGGGCTGGTCGGTTCACTGTCGTTCCATTCCACTCTGCGTGGGCTGGTCGGTTCACTGTCGTTCCATTCCCCTCTGCGTGGGCTGGTCGGTTCACTGTCGTTCCATTCCCCTCTGCGTGGGCTGGTCGGTTCACTGTCGTTCCATTCCCCTCTGCGTGGGCTGGTCGGTTCACTGGAGGTCAGAGTGATTATTCACACCAAGGCCTGAGGACGGCCGTTCAGCCTGCCCTTTATGGGGGCATAAAGAAACGTAAGTGCTGGAGCGTGCCTGATTAGCTCTTCTAATATGCTATTTGTGACTAATTTCCCAGGCTCTAAGTCACAGGTGACGAGGCCTGGGACATAAATCAGAACCCCCAGCATCCTCCACTCTTCCTCCTCTCCTGGCTGGGCTGTATGTTGTGAATATGCAGCGGGCCGTTTGGCTGACAGGCCAGGGGTATGAAGCCATCTCGCCACGGCTGACGAGTCAACCTGCATCCTTCCTCTTAGTTTAACCACAATAATGACTCTCTGCCTCCAGCCGCTCACATTCCCCTGCTTTTCTTTTGAAGTGTTTTTCTGAAAATCTAAACACTTGTCACCATGGTGAATGTTCTGTGTTGTGGTTTAATTGTTGACTCGATGCAGATCGCTCTGGTTAACCCGTCTCGTAGCAGTACTGCCGAGTGTTTTACATGGCTGCTCAGCAAAGGGTTACATTGTTCACCCGCGATGTGTTCATATCATTCCGTTTCCATCGCAATTAATAATATCAGATTTCATTTATTTTTTTTTTAAATCGACTTTCATGACAAAACTTTTTAATTCCAAAAGCTGTACATTTCTTAGTTCTGAGAGTAGTAATTTAATCAGCTATATTAGTACGTCACGGTTCTCTATGTGAAGAATGAGACAGTCTTCTTCCATGTGGAGAGTTGCTAGCAGCTGAAGACTCTAGCTGGCTGTTTTCTATTCCTCTTTAAATGTGTCAAGAGTTCCCTGTTTCCACTACTCTCCTATTACCACCCTGAACGCTGTTGTCTAGACCCTCAGAGTTCCCTGTTTCCACTACTCTCCTATTACCACCCTGAACGCTGTTGTCTAGACCCTCAGAGGTCCCTGTTTCCACTGCTCTCCTATTACCACCCTGAACGCTGTTGTCTAGACCCTCAGAGTGCCCTGTTTCCACTACTCTCCTATTACCACCCTGAACGCTGTTGTCTTGACCCTCAGAGTTCCCTGTTTCCACTACTCTCCTATTACCACCCTGAACGCTGTTGTCTAGACCCTCAGAGTTCCCTGTTTCCACTACTCTCCTATTACCACCCTGAACGCTGTTGTCTAGACCCTCAGAGTTCCCTGTTTCCACTACTCTCCTATTACCACCCTGAACGCTGTTGTCTTGACCCTCAGAGTTCCCTGTTTCCACTACTCTCCTATTACCACCCTGAACGCTGTTGTCTAGACCCTCAGAGTTCCCTGTTTCCACTACTCTCCTATTACCACCCTGAACGCTGTTGTCTAGACCCTCAGAGTTCCCTGTTTCCACTGCTCTCCTATTACCACCCTGAACGCTGTTGTCTTGACCCTCAGAGTTCCCTGTTTCCACTACTCTCCTATTACCACCCTGAACGCTGTTGTCTAGACCCTCAGAGTTCCCTGTTTCCACTACTCTCCTATTACCACCCTGAACGCTGTTGTCTTGACCCTCAGAGTTCCCTGTTTCCACTACTCTCCTATTACCACCCTGAACGCTGTTGTCTTGACCCTCAGAGTTCCCTGTTTCCACTACTCTCCTATTACCACCCTGAACGCTGTTGTCTTGACCCTCAGAGTTCCCTGTTTCCACTACTCTCCTATTACCACCCTGAACGCTGTTGTCTTGACCCTCAGAGTTCCCTGTTTCCACTACTCTCCTATTACCACCCTGAACGCTGTTGTCTAGACCCTCAGAGTGCCCTGTTTCCACTACTCTCCTATTACCACCCTGAACGCTGTTGTCTTGACCCTCAGCTGAGTGTTGACAGGTGAAGGGCTCAGGGGGTGAGGAGGAGGGGAGGAGAAGGAGAGGGGGTGAGGAGGACAGGAGGAGGGGCGGGGGTGAGGAGGAGGGGAGGAGGGAGGGGAGGAGGGGAGGAGGGGAGGGGAAGGGAGGGAGGGGAGCGGGCAGGGGAGAAGGGGTGAGGAGGAGGGGTGAGGAGGAGGGGAGGAGGGGCGGGGGTGAGGGGAGGAGGGAGGAGGGGCGGGGGTGAGGGGAGGAGGGAGGAGGGAGGGCAGAAGGGGTGAGGAGGAGGGGTGAGGAGGAGGGAGGGGAGAAGGGGTGAGGAGGAGGGGTGAGGAGGAGGGAGGAGGTTGCTTTGTTAATGCAGCCACTGTGCTGCTCTGCTCTAGGGTTTGTCCATCTGGGACCAGGGCCCAGGAGTTATCCCCAGGTGCTGGAGGAGAATACTGTCATCCTGGAGGTCACACACACACACACACACACACACACACACACACACACACACACACACACACACACACACACACACACACACACACACACACACACGGGCTGCAGGGTTTTTCCAGTGAGCCCCATAACACTGCTCGGTGTTCAGAGAGGTTAGCAGGAATTGGACTCGGCTACAGAGAGGTTAGCAGTCCTCTAGACCCTCTGCAATGTGAAGTCAGTGTGATTAAAGAACTGTATTTCTTCACTATGAATGACGATACAGTCCCGACACAGTCTGAGCCGCTACTTAGACTATCCACGGTGGCTTTGGGGAATAGGTTCCCCTCTCCTCTAGAATAGGTTCTCCTCTCCTCTAGAATAGGTTCCCCTCTCCTCTAGAATAGGTTCCCCTCTCCTCTAGAATAGGTTCTCCTCTCCTCTAGAATAGGTTCCCCTCTCCTCTAGAATAGGTTCTCCTCTCCTCTAGAATAGGTTCTCCTCTCCTCTAGAATAGGTTCCCCTCTCCTCTAGAATAGGTTCTCCTCTCCTCTAGAATAGGTTCTCCTCTCCTCTAGAATAGGTTCCCCTCTCCTCTAGAATAGGTTCTCCTCTCCTCTAGAATAGGTTCCCCTCTCCTCTAGAATAGGTTCCCCTCTCCTCTAGAATAGGTTCTCTTCTCCTCTAGAATAGGTTCCCCTCTCCTCTAGAATAGGTTCCCCTCTCCTCTAGAATAGGTTCCCCTCTCCTCTAGAATAGGTTCTCCTCTCCTCTAGAATAGGTTCCCCTCTCCTCTAGAATAGGTTCCCTCTCCTCTAGAATAGGTTCCCCTCTCCTCTAGAATAGGTTCCCCTCTCCTCTAGAATAGGTTCCCCTCTCCTCTAGAATAGGTTCTCCTCTCCTCTAGAATAGGTTCCCCTCTCCTCTAGAATAGGTTCCCCTCTCCTCTAGAATAGGTTCCCCTCTCCTCTCCTCTAGAATAGGTTCCCCACTCCTCTAGAATAGGTTCCCCTCTCCTCTAGAGGTTCTCCTCTCCTCTAGAATAGGTTCTCCTCTCCTCTAGAATAGGTTCTCCTCTCCTCTAGAATAGGTTCTCCTCTCCTCTAGAATAGGTTCTCCTCTCCTCTAGAATAGGTTCTCCTCTCCTCTAGAATAGGTTCCCCTCTCCTCTAGAATAGGTTCCCCTCTCCTCTAGAATAGGTTCCCCTCTCCTCTAGAATAGGTTCCCCTCTCCTCTAGAATAGGTTCCCCTCTCCTCTCCTCTAGAATAGGTTCCCCACTCCTCTAGAATAGGTTCCCCTCTCCTCTAGAGGTTCTCCTCTCCTCTAGAATAGGTTCTCCTCTCCTCTAGAATAGGTTCTCCTCTCCTCTAGAATAGGTTCTCCTCTCCTCTAGAATAGGTTCTCCTCTCCTCTAGAATAGGTTCTCCTCTCCTCTAGAATAGGTTCCCCTCTCCTCTAGAATAGGTTCCCCTCTCCTCTAGAATAGGTTCCCCTCTCCTCTAGAATAGGTTCCCCTCTCCTCTAGAATAGGTTCTCCTCTCCTCTAGAATAGGTTCCCCTCTCCTCTAGAATAGGTTCCCTCTCCTCTAGAATAGGTTCCCCTCTCCTCTAGAATAGGTTCCCCTCTCCTCTAGAATAGGTTCCCCTCTCCTCTAGAATAGGTTCTCCTCTCCTCTAGAATAGGTTCCCCTCTCCTCTAGAATAGGTTCCCCTCTCCTCTAGAATAGGTTCCCCTCTCCTCTCCTCTAGAATAGGTTCCCCACTCCTCTAGAATAGGTTCCCCTCTCCTCTAGAGGTTCTCCTCTCCTCTAGAATAGGTTCTCCTCTCCTCTAGAATAGGTTCTCCTCTCCTCTAGAAAAGGTTCTCCTCTCCTCTAGAATAGGTTCTCCTCTCCTCTAGAATAGGTTCCCCTCTCCTCTAGAATAGGTTCCCCTCTCCTCTAGAATAGGTTCCCCTCTCCTCTAGAATAGGTTCCCCTCTCCTCTCCTCTAGAATAGGTTCCCCACTCCTCTAGAATAGGTTCCCCTCTCCTCTAGAGGTTCTCCTCTCCTCTAGAATAGGTTCTCCTCTCCTCTAGAATAGGTTCTCCTCTCCTCTAGAATAGGTTCTCCTCTCCTCTAGAATAGGTTCCCCTCTCCTCTAGAATAGGTTCTCCTCTCCTCTAGAATAGGTTCTCCTCTCCTCTAGAAAGGTTCCCCTCTCCTCTAGAATAGGTTCTCCTCTCCTCTAGAATAGGTTCTCCTCTCCTCTAGAATAGGTTCCCCTCTCCTCTAGAATAGGTTCTCCTCTCCTCTAGAATAGGTTCCCCTCTCCTCTAGAATAGGTTCCCCTCTCCTCTAGAATAGGTTCTCCTCTCCTCTAGAATATGTTCCTCTCTCCTCTAGAATAGGTTCCCCTCTCCTCTAGAATAGGTTCCCCTCTCCTCTAGAATAGGTTCCCCTCTCCTCTAGAATAGGTTCTCCTCTCCTCTAGAATAGGTTCCCCTCTCCTCTAGAATAGGTTCTCCTCTCCTCTAGAATAGGTTCCCCTCTCCTCTAGAATAGGTTCTCCTCTCCTCTAGAATAGGTTCCCCTCTCCTCTAGAATAGGTTCCCCTCTCCTCTAGAATAGGTTCCCCTCTCCTCTCCTCTAGAATAGGTTCCCCACTCCTCTAGAATAGGTTCCCCTCTCCTCTAGAATAGGTTCTCCTCTCCTCTAGAATAGGTTCTCCTCTCCTCTAGAATAGGTTCTCCTCTCCTCTAGAATAGGTTCCCCTCTCCTCTAGAATAGGTTCTCCTCTCCTCTAGAATAGGTTCCCCTCTCCTCTAGAATAGGTTCTCCTCTCCTCTAGAATAGGTTCCCCTCTCCTCTAGAATAGGTTCCCCTCTCCTCTAGAATAGGTTCTCCTCTCCTCTAGAATAGGTTCCCCTCTCCTCTCCTCTAGAATAGGTTCCCCACTCCTCTAGAATAGGTTCCCCTCTCCTCTAGAGGTTCTCCTCTCCTCTAGAATAGGTTCTCCTCTCCTCTAGAATAGGTTCTCCTCTCCTCTAGAATAGGTTCCCCTCTCCTCTAGAATAGGTTCTCCTCTCCTCTAGAATAGGTTCCCCTCTCCTCTAGAATAGGTTCTCCTCTCCTCTAGAATAGGTTCCCCTCTCCTCTAGAATAGGTTCCCCTCTCCTCTAGAATAGGTTCTCCTCTCCTCTAGAATAGGTTCCCCTCTCCTCTAGAATAGGTTCCCCTCTCCTCTAGAATAGGTTCTCCTCTCCTCTAGAATAGGTTCCCCTCTCCTCTAGAATAGGTTCCCCTCTCCTCTAGAATAGGTTCTCCTCTCCTCTAGAATAGGTTCTCCTCTCCTCTAGAATAGGTTCCCCTCTCCTCTAGAGGTTCTCCTCTCCTCTAGAATAGGTTCCCCTCTCCTCTAGAATAGGTTCCCCTCTCCTCTAGAATAGGTTCTCCTCTCCTCTAGAATAGGTTCTCCTCTCCTCTAGAATAGGTTCCCCTCTCCTCTAGAATAGGTTCCCCTCTCCTCTCCTCTAGAATAGGTTATCCTCTCCTCTAGAATAGGTTCCCCTCTCCTCTAGAATAGGTTCTCCTCTCCTCTAGAATAGGTTCCCCTCTCCTCTAGAATAGGTTCCCTCTCCTCTAGAATAGGTTCCCTCTCCTCTAGAATAGGTTCTCCTCTCCTCTAGAATAGGTTCCCCTCTCCTCTAGAATAGGTTCCCCTCTCCTCTAGAATAGGTTCTCCTCTCCTCTAGAATAGGTTCCCCTCTCCTCTAGAATAGGTTCCCCTCTCCTCTAGAATAGGTTCTCCTCTCCTCTAGAATAGGTTCCCCTCTCCTCTAGAATAGGTTCCCCTCTCCTCTAGAATAGGTTCTCCTCTCCTCTAGAATAGGTTCCCCTCTCCTCTAGAATAGGTTCTCCTCTCCTCTAGAATAGGTTCTCCTCTCCTCTAGAATAGGTTCTCCTCTCCTCTAGAATAGGTTCTCCTCTCCTCTAGAATAGGTTCCCCTCTCCTCTAGAGGTTCTCCTCTCCTCTAGAATAGTTTCCCCTCTCCTCTAGAATAGGTTCCCCTCTCCTCTAGAATAGGTTCCCCTCTCCTCTAGAATAGGTTCTCCTCTCCTCTAGAATAGGTTCCCCTCTCCTCTAGAATAGGTTCTCCTCTCCTCTAGAATAGGTTCCCCTCTCCTCTAGAATAGGTACTCTTCTCCTCTAGAATAGGTTCCCCTCTCCTCTAGAATAGGTTCTCCTCTCCTCTAGAATAGGTTCCCCTCTCCTCTCCTCTAGAATAGGTTCTCCTCTCCTCTAGAATAGGTTCCCCTCTCCTCTAGAGGTTCTCCTCTCCTCTAGAATAGGTTCTCCTCTCCTCTAGAATAGGTTCTCCTCTCCTCTAGAATAGGTTCCCCTCTCCTCTCCTCTAGAATAGGTTCCCCTCTCCTCTAGAATAGGTTCTCCTCTCCTCTAGAATAGGTTCTCCTCTCCTCTAGAATAGGTTCCCCTCTCCTCTAGAATAGGTTCCCCTCTCCTCTCCTCTAGAATAGGTTCTCCTCTCCTCTAGAATAGGTTCCCCTCTCCTCTAGAATAGGTTCCCCTCTCCTCTAGAATAGGTTCTCCTCTCCTCTAGAATAGGTTCTCCTCTAGGTCATACAGAGTTGTCTGGTAGCCGGTAGTTTGGCCCTGGGAGCTCATAAATTAACTGGTTTCACGCCATTAAACACACAAAGGGTTAAAGAGTAGTCAGAATAATAGGGTGTAGGTTTCCAGTCTGTAAATGAGTGTGAAACGTTCTTCCCTGCAGCCAAAGTCTTTGGCATCATGTAGACGTGTTGAAATCATAGACAGTGCTCTCTCTAGTACAGTATTGTAATGATCCCTCAGCGGCTACTGAGAAACTCAGGCCGTCTCCCACGGCACAAACACGTCCTGTCTGGAACAAACGAACCAGGGAGAGGTAGCCTGCTAATTATTACCTCTAACGCAGAGGAGACGAGGAGAGGTTAGGAGCAGAATAATGTCATGCTACAGTACTGTCTCTCAATGTTACTGTCTAGCTACAGTACTGTCTCTCAATGTTACTGTCTAGCTACAGTACAGTCTCTCAATGTTACTGTCTAGCTACAGTACTGTCTCTCAATGTTACTGTCTAGCTACAGTACAGTCTCTCAATGTTACTGTCTAGCTACAGTACTGTCTCTCAATGATACTGTCTCGCTACAGTACTGTACTAGATAATGTATCTGGGTACAGTATATATCCAGCTATAAGGTAATAACAGATCTGGGTACAGTATATATCCAGCTATAAGGTAATAACAGATCTGGGTACAGTATATATCCAGCTATAAGGTGATGCCATTGCAATGTAACAGTGATGGGTTTAGGATACTGTCCTTCATATTCACCCAGTTCAATGTAACAGTGATGGGTTTAGGATACTGGTCCTTCACCCAGTTCAATGTAACAGTGATGGGTTTAGGATACTGTCCTTCATATTCACCCAGTTCAATGTAACAGTGATGGGTTTAGGATACTGTCCTTCACCCAGTTCAATGTAACAGTGATGGGTTTAGGATACTGTCCTTCACCCAGTTCAATGTAACAGTGATGGGTTTAGGATACTGTCCTTCACCCAGTTCAATGTAACAGTGATGGGTTTAGGATACTGTCCTTCATATTCACCCAGTTCAATATAACAGTGATGGGTTTAGGATACTGTCCTTCACCCAGTTCAATGTAACAGTGATGGGTTTAGGATACTGTCCTTCACCCAGTTCAATGTAACAGTGATGGGTTTAGGATACTGTCCTTCACCCAGTTCAATGTAACAGTGATGGGTTTAGGATACTGTCCTTCATATTCACCCAGTTCAATATAACAGTGATGGGTTTAGGATACTGTCCTTCACCCAGTTCAATGTAACAGTGATGGGTTTAGGTTACTGTCATTCATATTCACCCAGTTCAATGTAACAGGGATGGGTTTAGGATACTGTCCTTCACCCAGTTCAATGTAACAGTGATGGGTTTAGGATACTGTCCTTCATATTCACCCAGTTCAATGTAACAGTGATGGGTTTAGGATACTGTCCTTCATATTCACCCAGTTCAATGTAACAGTGATGGGTTTAGGATACTGGTCCTTCACCCAGTTCAATGTAACAGTGATGGGTTTAGGATACTGTCCTTCATATTCACCCAGTTCAATGTAACAGTGATGGGTTTAGGATACTGTCCTTCACCCAGTTCAATGTAACAGTGATGGGTTTAGGATACTGTCCTTCACCCAGTTCAATGTAACAGTGATGGGTTTAGGATACTGTCCTTCACCCAGTTCAATGTAACAGTGATGGGTTTAGGATACTGTCCTTCATATTCACCCAGTTCAATATAACAGTGATGGGTTTAGGATACTGTCCTTCACCCAGTTCAATGTAACAGTGATGGGTTTAGGATACTGTCCTTCACCCAGTTCAATGTAACAGTGATGGGTTTAGGATACTGTCCTTCACCCAGTTCAATGTAACAGTGATGGGTTTAGGATACTGTCCTTCATATTCACCCAGTTCAATATAACAGTGATGGGTTTAGGATACTGTCCTTCACCCAGTTCAATGTAACAGTGATGGGTTTAGGATACTGTCCTTCACCCAGTTCAATGTAACAGTGATGGGTTTAGGTTACTGTCATTCATATTCACCCAGTTCAATGTAACAGGGATGGGTTTAGGATACTGTCCTTCACCCAGTTCAATGTAACAGTGATGGGTTTAGGATACTGTCCTTCATATTCACCCAGTTCAATGTAACAGTGATGGGTTTAGGATACTGTCCTTCACCCAGTTCAATGTAACAGTGATGGGTTTAGGATACTGGTCCTTCACCCAGTTCAATGTAACAGTGATGGGTTTAGGATACTGGTCCTTCACCCAGTTCAATGTAACAGTGATGGGTTTAGGATACTGTCCTTCATATTCACCCAGTTCAATGTAACAGTGATGGGTTTAGGATACTGGTCCTTCACCCAGTTCAATGTAACAGTGATGGGTTTAGGATACTGGTCCTTCACCCAGTTCAATGTAACAGTGATGGGTTTAGGATACTGTCCTTCACCCAGTTCAATGTAACAGTGATGGGTTTAGGATACTGGTCCTTCACCCAGTTCAATGTAACAGTGATGGGTTTAGGTTACTGTCCTTCACCCAGTTCAATGTAACAGTGATGGGTTTAGCATACTGGTCCTTCACCCAGTTCAATGTAACATTGATGGGTTTAGGATACTGTCATTCATATTCACCCAGTTCAATGTAACAGTGATGGGTTTAGGATACTGTCCTTCACCCAGTTCAATGTAACAGTGATGGGTTTAGGATACTGTCCTTCACCCAGTTCAATGTAACAGTGATGGGTTTAGGATACTGTCCTTCATATTCACCCAGTTCAATGTAACAGTGATGGGTTTAGGATACTGTCCTTCATATTCACCCAGTTCAATGTAACAGTGATGGGTTTAGGATACTGTCCTTCATATTCACCCAGTTCAATGTAACAGTGATGGGTTTAGGATACTGTCCTTCACCCAGTTCAATGTAACAGTGATGGGTTTAGGATACTGGTCCTTCACCCAGTTCAATGTAACAGTGATGGGTTTAGGATACTGTCCTTCATATTCACCCAGTTCAATGTAACAGTGATGGGTTTAGGATACTGGTCCTTCATATCCACCCAGTTCAATGTAACAGTGATGGGTTTAGGATACTGTCCTTCACCCAGTTCAATGTAACAGTGATGGGTTTAGGATACTGGTCCTTCACCCAGTTCAATGTAACAGTGATGGGTTTAGGATACTGTCCTTCACCCAGTTCAATGTAACAGTGATGGGTTTAGGATACTGGTCCTTCACACAGTTCAATGTAACAGTGATGGGTTTAGGATACTGTCCTTCATATTCACCCAGTTCAATGTAACAGTGATGGGTTTAGGATACTGGGCCTTCACCCAGTTCAATGTAACAGTGATGGGTTTAGGATACTGTCCTTCACCCAGTTCAATGTAACAGTGATGGGTTTAGGATACTGTCCTTCACCCAGTTCAATGTAACAGTGATGGGTTTAGGATACTGTCCTTCACCCAGTTCAATGTAACAGTGATGGGTTTAGGATACTGTCCTTCATATTCACCCAGTTCAATGTAACAGTGATGGGTTTAGGATACTGGTCCTTCACCCAGTTCAATGTAACAGTGATGGGTTTAGGATACTGTCCTTCATATTCACCCAGTTCAATGTAACAGTGATGGGTTTAGGATACTGTCCTTCATATTCACCCAGTTCAATGTAACAGTGATGGGTTTAGGATACTGTCCTTCATATTCACCCAGTTCAATGTAACAGTGATGGGTTTAGGATACTGTCCTTCACCCAGTTCAATGTAACAGTGATGGGTTTAGGATACTGTCCTTCATATTCACCCAGTTCAATGTAACAGTGATGGGTTTAGGATACTGTCCTTCATATTCACCCAGTTCAATGTAACAGTGATGGGTTTAGGATACTGTCCTTCACCCAGTTCAATGTAACAGTGATGGGTTTAGGATACTGTCCTTCACCCAGTTCAATGTAACAGTGATGGGTTTAGGATACTGTCCTTCACCCAGTTCAATGTAACAGTGATGGGTTTAGGATACTGTCCTTCATATTCACCCAGTTCAATGTAACAGTGATGGGTTTAGGATACTGGTCCTTCACCCAGTTCAATGTAACAGTGATGGGTTTAGGATACTGGTCCTTCACCCAGTTCAATGTAACAGTGATGGGTTTAGGTTACTGTCCTTCACCCAGTTCAATGTAACAGTGATGGGTTTAGGATACTGTCTTTCACCCAGTTCAATGTAACAGTGATGGGTTTAGGATACTGGTCCTTCACCCAGTTCAATGTAACAGGGATGGGTTTAGGATACTGTCCTTCACCCAGTTCAATGTAACAGTGATGGGTTTAGGTTACTGTCCTTCATATTCACCCAGTTCAATGTAACAGTGATGGGTTTAGGATACTGTCCTTCATATTCACCCAGTTCAATGTAACAGTGATGGGTTTAGGATACTGGTCCTTCACCCAGTTCAATGTAACAGTGATGGGTTTAGGTTACTGTCCTTCATATTCACCCAGTTCAATGTAACAGTGATGGGTTTAGGATACTGTCATTCATATTCACCCAGTTCAATGTAACAGTGATGGGTTTAGGATACTGGTCATTCACCCAGTTCAATGTAACAGTGATGGGTTTAGGATACTGGTCCTTCACCCAGTTCAATGTAACAGTGATGGGTTTAGGATACTGTCATTCACCCAGTTCAATGTAACAGTGATGGGTTTAGGATACTGGTCCTTCACCCAGTTCAATGTAACAGGGATGGGTTTAAGCTACTACATGAAACTCTAATTTTCCCAGGAACCATCATGAGGTTGCTACAACCGATGAATGAAAGTTTTAAACGTAGGTGCGCAGGTCTAGAGACATTTGAGTAATCAAGGTGAACAGACATTGTCACATTCACTACCGCCTTACACACTACCGGCTGCATGTGGCTGATCTAGGGTATTTTCATTATTCCAACAGTTTCAAACGAAGGTTTCAATAGGACAAATTCTGGTATGTTTCTCCCTCTTTCGTTCCGTTTGCTTCCGTTTTAAGAAATGTTTTTCTTTCATAATCTGCAGAATGAATACACCCCCTGATCACACGCAAACACAGTTCACGTCCATAGCAGCCCCGTACAAACAGCATGATCACGTCCATAGCAGCCCCGTACAAACAGCATGATCACTTTCATAGCAGCCACGTACAAACAGCATGATCACTTTCATAGCAGCCACGTACAAACAGCATGATCCCTTTCGTAGCAGCCACGTACAAACAGCATGATCACTTTCATAGCAGCCCCGTACAAACAGCATGATTCCTTCCATAGCAGCCACGTACAAACAGCATGATCACTTTCATAGCAGCCACGTACAAACAGCATGATCCCTTTCATAGCAGCCACGTACAAACAGCATGATCCCTTTCATAGCAGCCACGTACAAACAGCATGATCACTTTCATAGCAGCCACGTACAAACAGCATGATCACTTTCATAGCAGCCCCGTACAAACAGCATGATCACTTTCATAGCAGCCCCATACAAACAGCATGATCCCTTTCATAGCAGCCACATACAAACAGCATGATCACTTTCATAGCAGCCACGTACAAACAGCATGATCCCTTTGATTGTTGTATAATTTGTTCTCGCATCTACAAACTCTCCTTCTCTCACCTTTTCCCTTCGCTTGTGGACTTCAGTGCACAACAACACATCAGCAGTCTGTGAAAAGGCCCCAAAAAATAATTTCCAAGCCAAACCTTCATATTATAACCGCAAACTGCTACACACAGCCTACATTATTGTCACGATATTAGCTAACATCATAATCAACATAGGTACTAGAACTAACGCGTTAGTAAACCCACTACAATCATGTAGTACAGTGTACAGTCAGCAAGCAGTTAGTAAACCCACTACAATCATGTAGTACAGTGTACAGTCAGCAAGCAGTTAGTAAACCCACTACAATCATGTAGTACAGTGTACAGTCAGCAAGCAGTTAGTAAACCCACTACAATCATGTAGTACAGTGTACAGTCAGCAAGCAGTTTAGATGTTACACCGCTGGGGCCCTGGTGGCAATAAATTAATAAAACCAAAAGCAATACTTTGACTTGGAAGAGGTTCGGTGTTGGATAGCCAGCTAGCTAACATAGCATCCCTCTCTGTTTGAGCCTGGTGTTTGAGTAGACTAAACTAGCTAGCTGCATTCGCTAGCTAAGTAAGTGAAAGTGAAAAAAACAAAATACTATGAAATATAGCCAGCTCAAAACTGTTACACCATTGTCTTTCTCTCTTTTTGAGTCAACTACTCGCCACATTTTATATACTGCAATGCTAGCTAGCTGTAGCTTATGCTTTCAGTACTAAATTCATTCTCTGATCCTTTGATTGGGTGGACAACATGTCAGTTCATGCTGCAAGAGCTCTGATTGGTTGAAGGACGTCCTCCGGAAGTTGTCATAATTACTGTGTAAGTCTATGGAAGTGGGTGAGGACCATGAGCCTCCTAGGTTTTGTATTGAAGTCAATGTACCCAGAGGAGGACGGAAGCTAGCTGTCCTCCGGCTACACCACGGCGCTACCCTACAGAGTGCTGTTGAGGCTACTGTAGACCTTCATTACAAAACAGTGTGTTTTAATCAATTATTTGTTGACATGAATATATTTAGTATAGTTGTATCTAAAAAAAAACAAAAAAACATTTTTTAATGTTTCACCATTTTTATTTTTATGAAATTCACTGAGGAGGATGGTCCTCCCCTTCCTCCTCTGAGGAGCCTCCGCTGACATCCAGCTAGAGTGATAACAGGTCTGGGTATATGAGTGGCTATAAGGTGAGGTGATACAGTATATTCTGGAGGTAATAAAAACCAGCCTCAGCTCTATTATAAATGAATGTATTATATTATCTGAGAGAAGTCGCGCTAACTGAAAATGAAATACCATACGGGTTAATTTCACCTCTCAGGAGTATGAAAATATATCCGGATTGTAACTTACGCATGCATCGATCTAATTAATAAAATGTGTTAAATGTGTTTCAGGATCAACAAATAATTCTGTCCTACCTGTATGAACACAGAGGCATGACATACTTTAGAGACTGGTGAGAAGCCCCAGCATATTAAATCTCACTAGTTATTGTCAGAAGACAGCTAGATGTTGCGACCGTGGCAATTAAAATATCGGATATCACAGCCTGTTAGAGAAATGCAATGATGTTATACGGGAGATCTCACAGACGGAAAGGAGAGTTCTCTTTAACAATATGTGTTGTCTAACAATGAGGCTGTGGTGTTGCAGGGTGAACTGACTGACTGGCTGACAGACTGGCTGGCTGACTGGCTGGCTGGCTGACTGGCTGACTGACTGACTGACTGACTGGCTGACTGACTGGCTGACTGGCTGGCTGACTGGCTGACTGACTGGCTGACTGGCTGGATGGCTGGCTGGCTGGCTGACTGGCTGGCTGACTGGCTGACTGGCTGACTGGCTGGCTGGATGGCTGACTGGCTGGCTGACTGGCTGACTGGCTGGATGGCTGGCTGGCTGGCTGACTGGCTGACTGGCTGGCTGACTGGCTGACTGACTGACTGACTGACTGCAGCAGTGATGTGGTGAAGCTTCCAGCTCCTCTGTAATTAAAGCAGTCACCCAGAGAGGAAGGTGCTCTCCTCTGTCAAACCCTGACACAGTGACACAACCCACACAGCCCCCAGCACCAGGCTCACTATGGGTCTGAGACCCCAAATGGCACCCTATTCCCTATGTAGTGCACTAGGACCCTACGGGCCCCGGTGAAAAGAAGTGTACTACACAGGGAATAGGGCGTTGTTTGGAACTAAACCCCGAACAGTTACATGCTTGGCAGCAGCTGGAAGAGGGATGACTTCATGTGTGATTGTCTGATAAGTCTGCTGTCTTGGAGCAGTTATTATGGTGACAGGAATCGAAGGGTCTTGTGAGGCGGTTTATTAACCCTTTGTTAGCAGTATGGCTTTATTAAAGGCCTGTTCATGTTGCTGGTTTAAATAGCTGCTATTGGAATTATAACAATGGAAGAATGAACTGATAGTAAGCTGGGATAATGTGCCATAGCCTTTTCATTCATTTTAAAGCAAATCATTTCATATTTAAATGTCCGTTTTTAAAAACATACTGTTGTGATTCTAAACCATGGACTTTTCACCCATATAATTCCAACGTCCTCTGTCAGAATGCATGAGATTATAATGGAAGGCATAACTAATGTTTAATTCAAACAAGGTTTCATTTTCTTTTGAATTTATGTTTGAGTTTTGAATCCCAGCGACAGGTACAGAGTGTCCTGTCAGAAACATTACGTCAACATGTCACCGTGTTCCGGAACTCTCCACATGTCACTGTGTTCTGGAACTCTCCATATGTCACCGTGTTCTGGAACTCTCCACATGTCACTGTCTTCTGGAACTCTCCACATGTCACTGTGTTCTGGAACTCTCCACATGTCACTGTGTTCTGGAACTCTCCACATGTCACAGTGTTCTGGAACTCTCCACATGTCACTGTGTTCTGGAACTCTCCACATGTCACCGTGTTCTGGAACTCTCTGTCACTGTGTTCTGGAACTCTCCACATGTCACCGTGTTCTGGAACTCTCCACATGTCACAGTGTTCTGGAACTCTCCACATGTCACTGTGTTCTGGAACTCTCCACATGTCACCGTGTTCCGGAACTCTCCACATGTCACTGTGTTCTGGAACTCTCCACATGTCACTGTGTTCCGGAACTCTCCACATGTCACCGTGTTCCGGAACTCTCCACATGTCACTGTGTTCTGGAACTCTCCACATGTCACAGTGTTCTGGAACTCTCTGTCACTGTGTTCTGGAACTCTCCACATGTCACCGTGTTCTGGAACTCTCCACATGTCACAGTGTTCTGGAACTCTCTGTCACTGTGTTCTGGAACTCTCCACATGTCACCGTGTTCTGGAACTCTCCACATGTCACAGTGTTCTGGAACTCTCTGTCACAGTGTTCTGGAACTCTCCACATGTCACCGTGTTCTGGAACTCTCCACATGTCACTGTGTTCTGGAACTCTCCACATGTCACTATGTTCTACTCACAACAGTCTGATGGAGGATGAAGATGATGTGGTCTGACTGGAGCTGAACTGGCCGGTCTCTCTGACTGGACCTGAACTGGACTGGTCTCTCTGACTGGAGCTGAACTGGACTGGTCTCTCTGACTGGAGCTGAACTGGACTGGTCTCTCTGACTGGAGCTGAACTGGACTGGTCTCCCTGACTGGAGCTGAACTGGACTGGACTGGAGCTGAACTGGACCGGTCTCTCTGACTGGAGCTGAACTGGACTGGACTGGAGCTGAACTGGACCGGTCCCTCTGACTGGAGCTGTACTGGACTGGTCTCCCTGACTGGAGCTGAACTGGACCGGTCTCTCTGACTGGAGCTGAACTGGACTGGACTGGAGCTGAACTGGACCGGTCCCTCTGACTGGAGCTGAACTGGACTGGTCTCTCTGACTGGAGCTGAACTGGACCGGTCTCTCTGACTGGAGCTGAACTGGACCGGTCTCTCTGACTGGAGCTGAACTGGACTGGTCTCTCTGACTGGAGCTGAACTGGACTGGTCTCTCTGACTGGAGCTGTACTGGACTGGTCTCCCTGACTGGAGCTGAACTGGACCGGTCTCTCTGACTGGAGCTGAACTGGACCGGTCTCTCTGACTGGAGCTGAACTGGACTGGTCTCTCTGACTGGAGCTGAACTGGACCGGTCTCTCTGACTGGAGCTGAACTGGACCGGTCTCTCTGACTGGAGCTGAACTGGACTGGTCTCTCTGACTGGAGCTGAACTGGACTGGTCCCTCTGACTGGAGCTGAACTGGACTGGTCCCTCTGACTGGAGCTGAACTGGACCGGTCTCTCTGACTGGAGCTGAACTGGACCGGTCTCTCTGACTGGAGCTGAACTGGACCGGTCTCTCTGACTGGAGCTGAACTGGACTGGTCTCTCTGACTGGAGCTGAACTGGACTGGTCCCTCTGACTGGAGCTGAACTGGACTGGTCCCTCTGACTGGAGCTGAACTGGACTGGTCCCTCTGACTTGAGCTGGGCATGGCCAGCCTGCTCCCAGAAAAAGAGAGGCAGTGTATTCTCTGCTTTTCCTGTCCTTAAATATGGTACATATCTCTGCTTCCCCTGTCCTTAACTATGGTACATATCTCTGCTGCCCCTGTCCTTAAATATGGTACATATCTCTGCTGCCCCTATCCTTAACTATGGTACATATCTCTGCTGCCCCTGTCCTTAAATATGGTACATATCTCTGCTGCCCCTGTCCTTAAATATGGTACATATCTCTTCTCCCCCTATCCTTAAATATGGTACATATCTCTGCAGCCCCTAGCCTTAAATATGGTACATATCTCTGCAGCCCTTAGCCTTAAATATGGTACATATCTCTGCTGCCCCTAGCCCTAAATATGGTACATATCTCTGCTGCCCCTATCCTTAAATATGGTACATATCTCTGCAGCCCCTAGCCTTAAATATGGTACATATCTCTGCTGCCCCTATCCTTAAATATGGTACATATCTATGCTGCCCCTATCCTTAAATATGGTACATATCTCTGCTGCCCCTATCCTTAAATATGGTACATATCTCTGCCTCCCCCTAGCCCTAAATATGGTACATATCTCTGCCTCCCCTAGCCCTAAATATGGTACATATCTCTGCCTCCCCTAGCCTTAAATATGGTACATATCTCTGCTGACCCTATCCTTAAATATGGTACATATCTATGCTGCCCCTATCCTTAAATATGGTACATATCTCTGCTGCCCCTATCCTTAAATATGGTACATATCTCTGCCTCCCCCTAGCCCTAAATATGGTACATATCTCTGCCTCCCCTAGCCCTAAATATGGTACATATCTCTGCCTCCCCTAGCCTTAAATATGGTACATATCTCTGCAGCCCCTAGCCCTAAATATGGTACATATCTCTGCCTCTCCTAGCCCTAAATATGGTACATATCTCCGCTGCCCCTATCCTTAAATATGGTACATATCTCTGCCTCCCCTAGCCTTAAATATGGTACATATCTATGCAGCCCCTATCCTTAAATATGGTACATATCTCTGCTGCCCCTAGCCTTAAATATGAAACATATCTCTGCTGCCCCTATCCTTAAATATGGTACATATCTCTGCTGCCCCTATCCTTAAATATGGTACATATCTCTGCCTCCCCTAGCCTTAAATATGGTACATATCTCTGCAGCCCCTATCCTTAAATATGGTACATACCTCTGCCTCCCCTAGCCCTAAATATGGTACATATCTCTGCCTCCCCTAGCCCTATATATTTTACATATCTCTGCCTCCCCTAGCCTTAAATATGGTACATATCTCTGCTGCCCCTAGCCTTAAATATGGTACATATCTCTGCAGCCCCTAGCCTTAAATATGGTACATATCTCTGCTGCCCCTAGCCCTAAATATGGTACATATCTCTGCCTCCCCTAGCCCTAAATATGGTACATATCTCTGCAGCCCCTAGCCCTAAATATGGTACATATCTCTGCCTCCCCTAGCCCTAAATATGGTACATATCTCTGCTCCTCCTAGCCCTAAATATGGTACATATCTCTGCCTCCCCTAGCCCTAAATATGGTACATATCTCTGCCGCCCCTAGCCCTAAATATGGTACATATCTCTGCCTCACCTAGCCCTAAATATGGTACATATCTCTGCAGCCCCTAGCCCTAAATATGGTACATATCTCTGCCTCCCCTAGCCCTAAATATGGTACATATCTCTGCCTCACCTAGCCCTAAATATGGTACATATCTCTGCAGCCCCTAGCCCTAAATATGGTACATATCTCTGCCTCCCCTAGCCCTAAATATGGTACATATCTCTGCCTCCCCTAGCCCTAAATATGGTACATATCTCTGCCTCCCCTAGCCCTAAATATGGTACATATCTCTGGGAGTGGAGAAGCGTTAGACAGCCATGTCAGTCAGTTCTGACGAAGGACTCGTTCTCTCGCTCTCTCTCTGTTTCACTAATCTAACCACAACACCAGAACCCCCAGTCCTCCTCCGACTGGCACAGCGGCTCTCCTCCCCAGGAGGGGCTGCGTGCAGCAGGGCCTCTCTGTCTCTTCGGAGGGTAATAGCTATAATACTGAGAGGAAAATTATAGAGATTCAAGTGAGGCCAATACTATAACTAAATGTCACATCTGATAGGATGCGTGGGTGGTCTGGAGTCTGCCAAGGCAAGTTTGTAGCAGCTCATTGTTAAATACCATGACAGACGTTACACAGTAAAAAAAAAAAACATTGACAGTAGTCTTAAAACATTACATCTAGTAAACCCAGTCTACTGCCTACCTACAGCACAGACTTACTGTATTTAAAAGATGAGGGTTAAAATCTTACTACTTGATATTGTTGCTTTGTTATGCGTGGCTATTCGATGATCAATGTGTCCTATTGTATCTCCTACTGCATGTCCCACTGCATGTCCTACTGCATGTTCTACTGTATCTCCTACTGCATGTCCTATTGTAAATCCTATTGTATATCCTACTGTATATCCTACTGTATATCCAACTCTATATCCTACTGTATATACTACTGTATATCCTACTGTATATCCAACTCTATGTCCTACTGTATATCCTACTGTATATCCTACTCTATGTCCTACTGTATATCCTACTGTATACCCTACTGTATATCCTACTGCATGTCCTACTGTATGTCCTACTGTATATCCAACTGTATATTCTACGGTAAATTCTATTGTATATCCAACTGTATATCCTACTGTATATCCTACTGTATATCCTACTGTATATCCTACTGTATGTCCTACTGTATACCCTACTGTATATCCTATTGTATATCCAACTCTATATCCAACTCTATACCCTACTGTATATCCTACTGTAAATCCTATTGTATATCCTACTCTATGTCCTACTGTATATCCTACTGTAGGGCCTACTGTATACCCTACTGTATATCCTACTGTATGTCCTCATGTATACCCTACTGTATATCCTACTGTATATCCTAATGTATATCCTACTGTATATCCTACTGTATATCCTACTGTAAAACCTACTGTATATCCTACTGCATGTCCTACTGTATGTCCTACTGTATATCCAACTGTATATTCTACGGTAAATTCTATTGTATATCCAACTGTATATCCTACTGTATATCCTACTGTATACCCTACTGTATATCCTACTGTATTACCTACTGTATATCCTACTGTAAATCCTACTGTATGTCCTACTGTATGTCCTACTGTATATCCTACTGTAAATCCTACTGTATGTCCTACTGTATATCCTACTGTATATCCTACTGTAAATCCTACTGTATGTCCTACTGTATGTTCTACTGTATATCCTACTGTAAATCCTACTGTATGCCCTACTGTATGTCCTACTGTATGTCCTACTGTATGTCCTACTGTATATCCTACTGTATATCCTACTGTATGTCCTACTGTATGTCCTACTGTATGTCCTACTGTATGTCCTATTGCAGTTTTCAGGTTGGAGAACCAAACGTTAGAGAATTAGACTGAATAAATGTCAGCTTCGTCTACCCGTCTCATTTCAACTCTTCGTGAACAGCATCCAGACTTGCTATTACTTCCTGTACCGTTATTACTTCCTGAACACGCTGGAGCTGGCAGCACCACATCCTCTCCGTGTGACATAGGTCAACCTTGTGTCTTATCGCGGTCTAACTTGGCATAATCTGAGACTGTGGTGCGGGAGATTTATCAATCAGCCAACGGGCCCACATGAAACAGATTCCTTAATGAAGTGGAATCTTTACAGGGATTATAAGACCACCTGTGAGGTGCCACCTGGTCCATCCCTTTAATTGGCACGGATGGCAGCGTCGCCACCAGCCAGACGCAGAGAGGGCACGGAGACGAGACGTTAGGGGGGGGGGGGAGGTGTCAAACCCATGCAAATGATGCCACTCTGTGTGTTGCGAGGACGAAAAAAAAAACGACCATCTCTGGGTGACACGGTGCAGAGCGTTAAACTCTGTTCCTGCCAGCCTGGCAGTCTAAAATAAACCCTGACAGAGCTCAACTAGACGTCTTCCCAGCTGCGGTGGAAAATGCTACGCTGCTAATCAACGCCGGGGTCTGGAGAACATGTCACTGTTGAGTAGTAGTAGTATTAGTACTCACCTCACAGAGACAATATACTATCTGCTTTGGTCAAACTCTTCCTTCGTTAATGCTGCTTCCACTGGTTATTTCTAGGGAGTTTCTACGGGGAGGTTTTTCCCCTAGCCACCGTGCTTCTACATCTGTATTGCTTGCTGTTTTCTGGGGTGGTTTTACGGCTGGGTGTCTACACAGCACTTTGAGACATCAGCTGATGTAAAGAAGGGCTTTATAAATACATTTCATTGATACGGGTCAACGAATGCATGGACACATTCACTGGCCCGGAGGATATTAAATTTTTTTTGTAGGGATGGGAGTTCTCCTTTTCACTTAATCTGGCAGGGTGATTGATGCTCTCCCAGGGAAACACAGTTCTGTTTCGAAGGGTTGTGAGAGAAGGGGAAACCCCACAGGACACTGAAGACTGTGATTCTAGCAGCGCCCTGGAGTCCAGGTTGTCTCTGGGACGAAGCTATTGTTGTCTGTAATTAGCAGTGTGTCAGTGTATCAGGGTAGTCTGTGATTAGTGAGTGATGATCCCGTCCACATTCCTCCCTCACCCCCAGGACGTAAACGTGATTCCAGAGTGGTTGCCAAGGGGCCCAGGGAACAGGTCTGTTGGCGCAGCGAGGTGGCATCTCTCTGTTGTGCCATGTCTCTGCTCTGCCAAGAGAGGTGCCAAGGACAAGGCAGTCTGTCTCCTTTCTGACCCCTATTCTCCAACTAGCTAGTTTCATTACCACTTTACTCCAACTAGCTAGTTTCATTACCCCTATTCTCCAACTAGCTAGTTTCATTACCACTTTACTCCAACTAGCTAGTTTCATTACCACTATAATCCAACTAGCTAGTTTCATTACCACTATAATTTAACTAGCTAGTTTCATTATCACTATAATCCTACTAGCTAGTTTCATTACCACTATAATCCAACTAGCTAGTTTCATTAACACTATAATCCAACTAGCTAGTTTCTGACCCCTATTATCCAACTAGCTAGTTTCATTACCACTATAATCCAACTAGTTAGTTTCTGACCCCTATACTCCAACTAGCTAGTTTCATTACCACTATAATCCAACTAGCTAGTTTCTGACCTCTATAATCCAACTAGTTAGTTTCTGACCCCTATAATCCAACTAGCTAGTTTCTGACCCCAATAATCCAATTAGCTAGTGTCTGACCCCTATAATCCAACTAGCTATTTTCATTACCACTATAATCCAACTAGCTAGTTTCATTACCACTATAATCCAACTAGCTAGTTTCTGACCCCTATTATCCAACTAGCTAGTTTCATTACCACTATAATCCAACTAGTTAGTTTCTGACCCCTATAATCCAACTAGTTAGTTTCTGACCCCTATAATCCAACTAGCTAGTTTCATTACCACTATACTCCAACTAGCTAGTTTCATTACCATTACAATCCAACTAGTTAGTTTCTGACCCTTATAATCCAACTAGCTAGTTTCTGACCCTTATAATCCAACTAGCTAGTTTCTGACCCCTATAATCCAACTAGCTAGTTTCTGACCCCTATAATCCAACTAGCTAGTTTCATTACCACTATAATCCAACTAGCTAGTTTCATTACCACTATAATTCAACTAGCTAGTTTCATTAACACTATAATCCTACTAGCTAGTTTCATTACCACTATTTTATTTATTTATTTTTATTTCACCTTTATTTAACCAGGTAGGCAAGTTGAGAACAAGTTCTCATTTACAATTGCGACCTGGCCAAGATAAAGCAAAGCAGTTCGACAACATACAAAAACACAGAGTTACACATGGAGTAAAACAACATACAATCAATGATGCAGTAGAAATTTTTTTTTGTTAAAAATTTAAAAAAATAAGACTATATACAATGTGAGCAAATGATGTGAGATAAGGGAGGTAAAGGCAAAAAAATGCCATGGTGGCAAAGTAAATAAAGTATAGCAAGAAAAACACTGGAATGGTAGATTTGTAGTTTGAAGAAAGTTCAGAGATAAAATATAAATAATATGGTGCAAAGGAGCAAAATAAATAAAATAAATAAATACAGTAGGGGAAGAGGTAGTAGTTTGGGCTAAATTATAGATGGGCTATGTACAGGTGCAGTGATCTGTGAGCTGCTCTGGCAGCTGGTGCTTAAAGCTAGTGAGGGAGATAAGTGTTTCCAGTTTCAGAGATTTTTGTAGTTCGTTCCAGTCATTGGCAGCAGAGAACTGGAAGGAGAGACGACCAAAGGAGGAGTTGGCTTTAGGGGTGACCAGAGAGATATACCTGCTGGAGCGCGTGCTACAGGTGGGTGCTGCTATGGTGACCAGTGAGCGGAGATAAGGGGGGACTTTACCTAGCAGAGTCTTGTAGATGACCTGGAGCCAATGTGTTTGGCGACGATTATGAAGCGAAGGCCAGCCAACGAGAGCGTACAGGTCACAGTGGTGGGTAGTATATGGGGCTTTGGTGACAAAACGGATGGCACTGTGATAGACTGCATCCAGCTTGTTGAGTAGGGTGTTGGAAGCTATTTTGTAAATGACATCGCCGAAGTCGAGGATTGGTAGGATGGTCAGTTTTACGAGGGTAAGTTTGGCAGCATGAGTGAAGGATGCTTTGTTGCGAAATAGGAAGCCAATTCGAGATTTCACTTTGGATTGGAGATGATTGATGTGAGTCTGGAAGGAGAGTTTACAGTCTAACCAGACACCTAGGTATTTGTAGTTGTCCACAAATTCTAAGTTAGAACCGTCCAGAGAAGTGATGCTGGACAGGCGGGCAGGTGCAGGCAGCGATCGGTTGAAGAGCATGCATTTAGTTTTACTTGTGTTTAGGAGCAGTTGGAGGCCACGGAAGGAGAGTTGAATGGCATTGAAGCTCGTCTGGAGGGTTGTTAACACAGTGTCCAAAGAAGGGCCAGAAGTGTACAGAATGGTGTCGTCTGCGTAGAGGTGGATCAGAGATTCACCAGCAGCAAGAGCGACATCATTTATGTATACAGAGAAAATAGTCGGCCTGAGAATTGAACCCTGTGGCACCCCCATAGAGACTGCCAGAGGTCCAGACAGTAGGCCCTCCAATTTGACACACTGAACTCTGTCAGAGAAGTAGTTGGTGAACCAGGCGACGCAATCGTTTGAGAAACCAAGGCTACTGAGTCTGCCGATGAGGATGTGGTGATTAACAGAGTCAAAAGCTTTGGCCAGGTCAATGAATACGGCAGCACAGTAATGTTTCTTATCGATGGCGGTTACGATGTCGTTTAGGACCTTGAGCGTGGCTGAGGTGCACCCATGACCAGCTCTGAAACCAGATTGCATAGCGGAGAGGGTGCGGTGGGATTCGAAATGGTCGGTAATCTGTTTGTTGACTTGGCTTTCGAAGACCTTAGAAAGGCAGGGTAGGATGGATATAGGTCTGTAGCAATTTGGGTCAAGAGTGTCACCTCCTTTGAAGAGGGGGATGACAGCAGCTGCTTTCCAATCTATGCGAATCTCAGACGACACGAAAGAGAGGTTGAACAGGCTAGTAATAGGGGTTGCAATAATTTCGGCAGATAATTTTAGAAAGAAAGGGTCCAGATTGTCTAGCCCAGCTGATTTGTAGGGGTCCAGATTTTGCAGCTCTTTCAGAACATCAGCTGTCTGGATTTGGGAGAAGGAGAAATGGGGGAGGCTTGGGCGAGTAGCTGTGGGGGGTGCAGTGCTGTTGAATGCAGTAGGGGTAGTTAGGTGGAAAGCATGGCCAGCCGTAGAAAAATGCTTATTGAAATTCTCAATTATAGTGGGCTTATCGGTGGTGACAGAGTTTCCTGTCCTCAGTGCAGTGGGCAGCTGGGAGGAGGTGCTATTATTCTCCATGGACTTTACAATGTCCCAGAACTTTTTAGAGTTGGAGTTGCACGAAGCGAATTTCTGTTTGAAAAAGCTAGCCTTGGCGTTTCTAACTGCCTGTGTGTATTGGTTTCTAACTTCCCTAAAAAGTTGCATATCGCGGGGGCAGTTCGATGCTAATGCAGAACACCACAGGATATTTTTGTGTTGGTTAAGGGCAGTCAGGTCTGGGGAGAACCAAGGGCTATATCTGTTCCTGGTTCTAAATTTCTTGAATGGGGCATGCTTATTTAAGATGGAGAGGAAGGCATTTAAAAAAAATAACCAGGCATCCTCTACTGACGGGATGAGGTCAATATCCTTCCAGGATACCAGGGCCAGGTCGATTAGAAAGGCTTGCTCGTTGAAATGTTTCAGGGAGCGTTTGACAGTGATGAGTGGAGGTCGTTTGACCGCTGACCCATTACGGGTGCAGGCAATGAGGCAGTGATCGCTGAGATCTTGGTTGAAAACAGCAGAGGTGTATTTAGAGGGCACGTTGGTTAGGATGATATCTATGAGGGTGCCAGTGTTTGCGGCTTTGGGGTTGTACCTGGTGGGTTCATTAATAATTTGTGTGAGATTGAGGGCATCAAGCTTGGATTGTAGGATGGCTGGGGTGTTAAGCATGTCCCAGTTTAGGTCACCTAGTAGCACGAGCTCTGAAGATAGATGGGGGGCAATCAGTTCACATATGGTGTCCAGAGCACAACTAGGGGCCGAGGGGGGTCTATAGCAGGCGGCAACGGTGAGAGACTTGTTTTTGGAGAGGTGGATTTTTAAAAGTAGAAGTTCAAATTGTTTGGGTACAGACCTGGATAGCAGGACAGAACTCTGCAGGCTATCTCTGCAGTAGATTGCAACACCGCCCCCTTTGGTCGTTCTATCTTGTCTGAAAACGTTGTAGTTAGGGATGAAGATTTCAGAGTTTTTGGTGGACTTCCTAAGCCAAGATTCAGACACAGCTAGGACATCCGGGTTGGCGGAGTGTGCTAAAGCAGTGAATAAAACAAACTTAGGGAGGAGGCTTCTAATGTTAACATGCATGAAACCAAGGTTATTACGGTTACAGAAGTCATCAAAAGAGAGCGCCTGGGGAGTAGGAGTGGAGCCAGGCACTGCAGGGCCTGGATTCACCTCTACATCCCCAGAGGAGCAGAGAAGAATAAGTATGAGGGTACGGCTAAAAGCTATAAGAATTGGTCGTCTGTGACGTCCAGAATAGAGAGAAAAAGGAGCAGGTTTCTGGGGGCGATAAAATAGCTTCAAGGTATAATGTACAGACAAAGGTATGGTGGGATGTGAGTACAGAGGAGGTAAACCTAGGCATTTAGTGATAGTGAGAGAGATATTGTCTCTAGAAACATCATTGAAACCAGAAGATGTCATAGCATGTGTGGGTGGAGGAACTGAGAGGTTGGATAAGGTATAATGAGCAGGGCTAGAGGCTCTACAGTGAAATAAGCCAATAAACACTAACCAGAACAGCAATGGAGAAGGCATATTGACATTAAGGAGAGGCATGCTTAGCCGAGTGATCAAAGGGTCCAGTGAGATTCAGACAGCTAGCCGGGCCATAGGTAGCAAGCTGGTGGAAGATGGGAGGGAGGTCTGTTTTTAGCCAGCTCGTGCGTGTCCGTCTGTGGGTTAGTGGGGTTCCGTGTGGAAGGGGGGACCTGCCCAAGTTGGCAAAATAGTTAGTTATAGTGGCCCAAGAAAAGTGTCCGATAGATCTATTCAGATCGCAGCCGAAAAGACAGCTAACGATTAGCGGGCCGCAGATGGGCGATCAGGTTACGTCGCGACGGAGGGGCCAGTTGGATAACTCCCTCGGGCAGATAACGTCGGTGGTCCAGTCGTGAAGACCCGATGGGGCTCCGGATCGGCAGTAAAACGGGTCAGGATAGGTGAGTTGTAGCCCAGGAGACACTTCAGCTGGCTAGCTCAGGAATAGCCCAGGAGTGGCTGACGGAACTCTTCAGCTGGCTAGCTGGCTAGCTCCGTAATAATGTGTGTTAATTCCGTGACCGACGTTGCCAATAGTCAATCAGGTAGCAGCTAGTTAGCTGCAAGATCCAGGTGTAAAATGTCCAGAGCCTGCGGTAGAAATCGGGGAAAGGAGAGAGAATAGGTCCGGTATGCTCTGGTCTGAGTCGCGCTGTACAAAAACTGGCGATAGTTTTTCGAGCTAATGGATAGCTGAGGACAGCTAACCGTGGCTAGCTGAACTTCAACGTTAGCCAGTGAAAATGGCTAACCTCTTGCTAGCTTCTGTTGTGGAATTCAGATGAGGTAAATAATACTTTATTTTTTTTAATTGGTGAGGCGGGTTGCAGGAGAGTGCTTTGAGGTTGAGTTTTTAGAATTAAAAAAGAATATATATATATAAAAAGATAAGTGAAGAAAAAAAATATGTAAATATATAAATACACGGGACACGACAAGAGGAGGGTAGAGAACGTCTGAACTGCTACGCCATCTTTGAAAAAAATAACAAAAAAAATTACAAAAAATTAAAAATAAAAAAAAATTAATAAATAAAAATAAATAAAAATAATAATAATAGAATCCAACTAGCTAGTTTCTGACCCCAATAATCCAACTAGCTAGTTTCTGAACCCTATAATCCAACTAGCTAGTTTCATTCCCACTATAATAAAACTAGCTAGTTTCATTACCACTATAATCCAACAAGCTAGTTTCTGACCCATATAATCCAACTAGCTAGTTTCATTACCACTATAATCCAACTAGCTAGTTCATTACCACAATAATCCAATTAGCTAGTTTCATTACCACTATAATCCAACTAGCTAGTTTCATTACCATTATAATCCAACTAGCTAATTTCATTACCACCATAATCCAACTAGCTAGTTTCATTACAACTATAATCCAACTAGCTAGTTTCTGACCCCTATTCTCCAACTAGCTAGTATCTGACCCCTATAATCCAACTAGCTAGTTTCTGACCCCTATAATCAAACTAGCTAGTTTCATTCCCACTATACTCCAACTAACTAGTTTCATTACCACTATTCTCCAACTAGCTAGTTTCCTTACCACTATAATCCAACTAGCTAGTTTCATTACCACTATAATCCAACTAGCTAGTTTCATTACCACAATAATCCAACTAGCTAGTTTCATTACCACTATAATCCAACTAGCTAGTTTCGGACCCCTATAATCCAACTAGCTAGTTTCTGACCCCTATAATCCAACTAGCTAGTCTCATTACCACTATAATCCAACTAGCTAGTTTCATTACCACTATAATCCAACTAGCTAGTTTCTGACCCCTATAATCCAACTAGCTAGATTCTGACCCCTATAATCCAACTTGCTAGTTTCTGACCCCTATTCTCCAACTAGCTAGTTTCTGACCCCTATAATCCAACTATCTAGTTTCTGACCCCTATAAACCAACTAGCTAGTTTCATTACCACTATATTCCAACCAGCTAGTTTCATTACCATTACAATCCATCTAGCTAGTTTCTGACCCTTATAATCCAACTAGCTAGTTTCTGACCCCTATAATCCAACTAGCTAGTTTCATTACCCCTATAATCCAACTAGCTAGTTTCTGACCCCTATTCTCCAACTAGCTAGTTTCTGACCCCTATAATCCAACTAGCTAGTTTCTGACCCCAATAATCCAATCTGACCCCTATAATCCAACTAGCTAGTTTCATTACCACTATAATCCAACTAGCTAGTTTCATTACCACTATAATCCAACTAGCTAGTTTCTGACCCCTATTATCCAACTAGCTAGTTTCATTACCACTATAATCCAACTAGTTAGTTTCTGACCCCTATAATCCAACTAGTTAGTTTCTGACCCCTATAATCCAACTAGCTAGTTTCATTACCACTATACTCCAACTAGCTAGTTCCATTACCATTACAATCCAACTAGTTAGTTTCTGACCCCTATAATCCAACTAGCTAGTTTCTGACCCCTATAATCAAACTAGCAAGTTTCATTCCCACTATTCTCCAACTAGCTAGTTTCCTTACCACTATAATCCAACTAGCTAGTTTCATTACCACTATAATCCAACTAGCTAGTTTCATTACCACAATAATCCAACTAGCTAGTTTCATTACCACTATAATCCAACTAGCTAGTTTCTGACCCCTATAATCCAACTAGCTAGTTTCTGACCCCTATAATCCAACTAGCTAGTCTCATTACCACTATAATCCAACTAGCTAGTTTCATTACCACTATAATCCAACTAGCTAGTTTCTGACCCCTATAATCCAACTAGCTAGATTCTGACGCCTATAATCCAACTTGCTAGTTTCTGACCCCTATTCTCCAACTAGCTAGTTTCTGACCCCTATAATCCAACTATCTAGTTTCTGACCCCTATAATCCAACTAGCTAGTTTCATTCCCACTATAATCCAACTAGCTAGTTTCATTACCACTATAATCCAACAAGCTAGTTTCTGACCCCTATAATCCAACTAGCTAGTTTCATTACCACTATAATCCAACTAGCTAGTTTCATTACCACTATAATCCAACTAGCTAGTTTCATTACCACTATAATCCAACTAGCTAGTTTCATTACCACTATAATCCAACTAGCTAGTTTCATTACCACTATAATCCAACTAGCTAGTTTCTGACCCCTATAATCCAACTAGCTAGTTTCTGACCCCTATAATCCAACTAGCTAGTATCTGACCCCTATAATCCAACTAGCTAGTTTCTGACCCCTATAATCCAACTAGCTAGTTTCATTCCCACTATAATCCAACTAGCTAGTTTCATTACCACTATTCTCCAACTAGCTAGTTTCTGACCCCTATAATCCAACTAGCTAGTTTCATTACCACTATAATCCAACTAGCTAGTTTCATTACCACTATAATCCAACTAGCTAGTTTCATTACCACTATAATCCAACTAGCTAGTTTCTGACCCCTATAATCCAACTAGCTAGTTTCTGACCCCTATAATCCAACTAGCTAGTTTCTGACCACTATAATCCAACTAGCTAGTTTCATTACCACTATAATCCAACTAGCTAGTTTCTGACCCCTATAATCCAACTAGCTAGTTTCTGACCCCTATAATCCAACTAGCTAGTTTCTGACCCCTATAATCCAACTAGCTAGTTTCTGACCCCTATAATCCAACTAGCTAGTTTCTGACCCCTATAATCCAACTAGCTAGTTTCTGACCACTATATCCAACTAGCTAGTTTCA
The DNA here is from genome assembly GCF_965601325.2 of Salmo salar. Taxonomy (NCBI): domain Eukaryota; kingdom Metazoa; phylum Chordata; class Actinopteri; order Salmoniformes; family Salmonidae; genus Salmo; species Salmo salar. Next base: position 303,607 of record NW_027675600.1, on the reverse strand, counting down.
TTACCATTACAATCCATCTAGCTAGTTTCTGACCCTTATAATCCAACTAGCTAGTTTCTGACCCCTATAATCCAACTAGCTAGTTTCATTACCCCTATAATCCAACTAGCTAGTTTCTGACCCCTATTCTCCAACTAGCTAGTTTCTGACCCCTATAATCCAACTAGCTAGTTTCTGACCCCAATAATCCAATCTGACCCCTATAATCCAACTAGCTAGTTTCATTACCACTATAATCCAACTAGCTAGTTTCATTACCACTATAATCCAACTAGCTAGTTTCTGACCCCTATTATCCAACTAGCTAGTTTCATTACCACTATAATCCAACTAGTTAGTTTCTGACCCCTATAATCCAACTAGTTAGTTTCTGACCCCTATAATCCAACTAGCTAGTTTCATTACCACTATACTCCAACTAGCTAGTTCCATTACCATTACAATCCAACTAGTTAGTTTCTGACCCCTATAATCCAACTAGCTAGTTTCTGACCCCTATAATCAAACTAGCAAGTTTCATTCCCACTATTCTCCAACTAGCTAGTTTCCTTACCACTATAATCCAACTAGCTAGTTTCTGACCACTATAATCCAACTAGCTAGTTTCATTACCACAATAATCCAACTAGCTAGTTTCATTACCACTATAATCCAACTAGCTAGTTTCTGACCCCTATAATCCAACTAGCTAGTTTCTGACCCCTATAATCCAACTAGCTAGTCTCATTACCACTATAATCCAACTAGCTAGTTTCATTACCACTATAATCCAACTAGCTAGTTTCTGACCCCTATAATCCAACTAGCTAGATTCTGACGCCTATAATCCAACTTGCTAGTTTCTGACCCCTATTCTCCAACTAGCTAGTTTCTGACCCCTATAATCCAACTATCTAGTTTCTGACCCCTATAAACCAACTAGCTAGTTTCATTACCACTATATTCCAACCAGCTAGTTTCATTACCATTACAATCCAACTGGCTAGTTTCTGACCCCTATACTCCAACTAGCTAGTTTCATTACCACTATAATCCAACTAGCTAGTTTCTGACCTCTATACTCCAACTAGCTAGTTTCATTACCACTATAATCCAACTAGCTAGTTTCTGACCTCTATAATCCAACTAGTTAGTTTCTGACCCCTATAATCCAACGAGCTAGTTTCTGACCCCTATAATCAAACCAGCTAGTTTCATTACCACTATAATCCAACTAGCTAATTTCTGACCGCTATAATCCAACTAGTTAGTTTCTGACCCCTATAATCCAACTAGCTAGTTTCATTACCACTATAATCCAACTAGCTAGTTTCATTACCACTATAATCCAACTAGTTAGTTTCTGACCCCTATAATCCAACTAGTTAGTTTCTGACCCCTATAATCCAACTAGCCAGTTTCATTACCACTATACTCCAACTAGCTAGTTTCATTACCATTACAATCCAACTAGTTAGTTTCTGACCCTTATAATCCAACTAGCTAGTTTCTGACCCTTATAATCCAACTAGCTAGTTTCTGACCCCTATAATCCAACTAGCTAGTTTCATTACCCCTATAATCCAACTAGCTAGTTTCTGACCCCTATTCTCCAACTAGCTAGTTTCTGACCCCTATAATCCAACTAGCTATTTTCTGACCCCAATAATCCAATCTGACCCCTATAATCCAACTATCTAGTTTCATTACCACTATAATCCAACTAGCTAGTTTCATTACCACTATAATCCAACTAGCTAGTTTCTGACCCCTATTATCGAACTAGCTAGTTTCATTACCACTATAATCCAACTAGTTAGTTTCTGACCCCTATAATCCAACTAGTTAGTTTCTGACCCCTATAATCCAACTAGCTAGTTTCATTACCACTATACTCCAACTAGCTAGTTTCATTACCATTACAATCCAACTAGTTAGTTTCTGACCCTATACTCCAACTAGCTAGTTTCTGACCCCTATAATCCAACTAGCTAGTTTCTGACCCCTATAATCCAACTAGCTAGTTTCATTACCACTATAATCCAACTAGCTAGTTTCATTACCACTATAATCCAACTAGCTAGTTTCATTACCACTATAATCCAACTAGCTAGTTTCATTACCACTATAATTCAACTAGCTAGTTTCATTAACACTATAATCCAACTAGCTAGTTTCATTACCACTATGATCCAACTAGCTAGTTTCTGACCCCTATAATCCAACTAGCTAGTTTCATTACCACTATGATCCTACTAGCTAGTTTCATTACCACTATAATCCAACTAGCTAGTTTCTGACCTCTATTCTCCAACTAGCTAGTTTCTGACCCCAATAATCCAACTAGCTAGTTTCTGACCCCTATAATCCAACTAGCTAGTTTCATTCCCACTATAATCCAACTAGCTAGTTTCATTACCACTATAATCCAACAAGCTAGTTTCTGACCCCTATAATCCAACTAGCTAGTTTCATTACCACCTATAATCCAACTAGCTAGTTTCTGACCTCCTATAATCCAACTAGCTAGTTTCTGACCCCTATAATCCAACTAGCTAGTTTCATTACCACTATAATCCCACTAGCTAGTTTCTGACCCCTATAATCCAACTAGCTAGTTTATGACCCCAATAATCCAAATAGCTAGTTTCATTACCACTATAATCCAACTAGCTAGTTTCATTACCACTATAATCCAACTAGCTAGTTTCTGACCCCTATAATCCAACTAGCTAGTTTCTGACCCCTATAATCCAACTAGCTAGTTTCATTACCACTATAATCCAACTAGCTAGTTTCATTACCACTATAATCCAACTAGCTAGTTTCATTACCACTATAATCCAACTAGCTAGTTTCATTACCACAATAATCCAACTAGCTAGTTTCATTACCACTATAATCCAACTAGCTAGTTTTTTACCCTTATAATCCAACTAGCTAGTTTCATTACCACTATAATCCAACTAGCTAGTTTCATTACCACTATAATCCAACTAGCTAGTTTCTGATCCCTATAATCCAACTAGCTAGTTTCTGACCCCTATTCTCCAATTAGCTAGTTCATGACCCCAATAATCCTACTAGCTAGTTTCTGACCCCTATAATCCAACTAGCTAGTTTCTGACCCCAATAATCCAACTAGCTAGTTTCTGACCCCTATACTCCCACTAGCTAGTTTCTGACCCCTATAATCCAACTAGCTAGTTTATGACCCCAATAATCCAAATAGCTAGTTTCATTACCACTATAATCCAACTAGCTAGTTTCATTACCACTATAATCCAACTAGCTAGATTCTGACCCCTATAATCCAACTAGCTAGTTTCTGACCCCTATAATCCAACTAGCTAGTTTCATTACCACTATAATCCAACTAGCTAGTTTCAATACCACTATAATCCAACTAGCTAGTTTCATTACCACTATAATCCAACTAGCTAGTTTCATTACCACAATAATCCAACTAGCTAGTTTCATTACCACTATAATCCAACTAGCTAGTTTTTTACCCTTATAATCCAACTAGCTAGTTTCATTACCACTATAATCCAACTAGCTAGTTTCATTACCACTATAATCCAACTAGCTAGTTTCTGACCCCTATAATCCAACTAGCTAGTTTCATTCCCACTATAATCCAACTAGCTAGTTTCATTACCACTATAATCCAACAAGCTAGTTTCTGACCCCTATAATCCAACTAGCTAGTTTCATTACCACTATAATCCAACTAGCTAGTTTCATTACCACTATAATCCAACTAGCTAGTTTCATTACCATTAGAATCCAACTAGCTAGTTCTGACCCATAATCCAACTAGCTAGTTTCTGACCCCTATAATCCAACTAGCTAGTTTCTGACCCCTATAATCCAACTAGCTAGTTTCATTACCCACTATAATCCAACTAGCTAGTTTCTGACCCCTATATCCAACTAGCTAGTTTCATACCCTATAATCCAACTAGCTAGTTTCTGACCCCAATAATCCAAACCCCTATAATCCAACTAGCTAGTTTCTGACCCCTATAATCCAACTAGCTAGTTTCATTACCACTATAATCCAACTAGCTAGTTTCATTACCACTATAATCCAACTAGCTAGTTTCATTACCACTATAATCCAACTAGCTAGTTTCATTACCACAATAATCCAACTAGCTAGTTTCATTACCACTATAATCCAACTAGCTAGTTTTTTACCCTTATAATCCAACTAGCTAGTTTCATTACCACTATAATCCAACTAGCTAGTTTCATTACCACTATAATCCAACTAGCTAGTTTCATTACCACAATAATCCAACTAGCTAGTTTCATTACCACTATAATCCAACTAGCTAGTTTCGGACCCCTATAATCCAACTAGCTAGTTTCTGACCCCTATAATCCAACTAGCTAGTCTCATTACCACTATAATCCAACTAGCTAGTTTCATTACCACTATAATCCAACTAGCTAGTTTCTGACCCCTATAATCCAACTAGCTAGATTCTGACCCCTATAATCCAACTTGCTAGTTTCTGACCCCTATTCTCCAACTAGCTAGTTTCATTACCACTATAATCCAACTAGCTAGTTCATTACCACAATAATCCAATTAGCTAGTTTCATTACCACTATAATCCAACTAGTTAGTTTCTGACCCCTATAATCCAACTAGCTAGTTTCATTACCACTATAATCCAACTAGCTAGTTTCATTACCACTATAATCCAACTAGTTAGTTTCTGACCCCTATAATCCAACTAGTTAGTTTCTGACCCCTATAATCCAACTAGCCAGTTTCATTACCACTATACTCCAACTAGCTAGTTTCATTACCATTACAATCCAACTAGTTAGTTTCTGACCCTTATAATCCAACTAGCTAGTTTCTGACCCTTATAATCCAACTAGCTAGTTTCTGACCCCTATAATCCAACTAGCTAGTTTCATTACCCCTATAATCCAACTAGCTAGTTTCTGACCCCTATTCTCCAACTAGCTAGTTTCTGACCCCTATAATCCAACTAGCTATTTTCTGACCCCAATAATCCAATCTGACCCCTATAATCCAACTATCTAGTTTCATTACCACTATAATCCAACTAGCTAGTTTCATTACCACTATAATCCAACTAGCTAGTTTCTGACCCCTATTATCCAACTAGCTAGTTTCATTACCACTATAATCCAACTAGCTAGTTTCTGACCCCTATAATCCAACTAGCTAGTTTCTGACCCCTATAATCCAACTAGCTAGTTTCATTACCACTATAATCCAACTAGCTAGTTTCATTACCACTATAATCCAACTAGCTAGTTTCATTACCACTATAATCCAACTAGCTAGTTTCATTACCACTATAATTCAACTAGCTAGTTTCATTAACACTATAATCCAACTAGCTAGTTTCATTACCACTATGATCCAACTAGCTAGTTTCTGACCCCTATAATCAAACTAGCTAGTTTCATTACCACTATGATCCTACTAGCTAGTTTCATTACCACTATAATCCAACTAGCTAGTTTCTGACCTCTATTCTCCAACTAGCTAGTTTCTGACCCCAATAATCCAACAAGCTAGTTTCTGACCCCTATAATCCAACTAGCTAGTTTCATTCCCACTATAATCCAACTAGCTAGTTTCATTACCACTATAATCCAACAAGCTAGTTTCTGACCCCTATAATCCAACTAGCTAGTTTCATTACCACTATAATCCAACTAGCTAGTTCATTACCACAATAATCCAACTAGCTAGTTTCTGACCCCTATTCTCCAATTAGCTAGTTCATGACCCCAATAATCCTACTAGCTAGTTTCTGACCCCTATAATCCAACTAGCTAGTTTCTGACCCCAATAATCCAACTAGCTAGTTTCTGACCCCTATACTCCCACTAGCTAGTTTCTGACCCCTATAATCCAACTAGCTAGTTTATGACCCCAATAATCCAAATAGCTAGTTTCATTACCACTATAATCCAACTAGCTAGTTTCATTACCACTATAATCCAACTAGCTAGATTCTGACCCCTATAATCCAACTAGCTAGTTTCTGACCCCTATAATCCAACTAGCTAGTTTCATTACCACTATAATCCAACTAGCTAGTTTCATTACCACTATAATCCAACTAGCTAGTTTCATTACCACTATAATCCAACTAGCTAGTTTCATTACCACAATAATCCAACTAGCTAGTTTCATTACCACTATAATCCAACTAGCTAGTTTTTTACCCTTATAATCCAACTAGCTAGTTTCATTACCACTATAATCCAACTAGCTAGTTTCATTACCACTATAATCCAACTAGCTAGTTTCTGATCCCTATAATCCAACTAGCTAGTTTCTGACCCCTATTCTCCAATTAGCTAGTTCATGACCCCAATAATCCTACTAGCTAGTTTCTGACCCCTATAATCCAACTAGCTAGTTTCTGACCCCAATAATCCAACTAGCTAGTTTCTGACCCCTATACTCCCACTAGCTAGTTTCTGACCCCTATAATCCAACTAGCTAGTTTATGACCCCAATAATCCAAATAGCTAGTTTCATTACCACTATAATCCAACTAGCTAGTTTCATTACCACTATAATCCAACTAGCTAGATTCTGACCCCTATAATCCAACTAGCTAGTTTCTGACCCCTATAATCCAACTAGCTAGTTTCATTACCACTATAATCCAACTAGCTAGTTTCAATACCACTATAATCCAACTAGCTAGTTTCATTACCACTATAATCCAACTAGCTAGTTTCATTACCACAATAATCCAACTAGCTAGTTTCATTACCACTATAATCCAACTAGCTAGTTTTTTACCCTTATAATCCAACTAGCTAGTTTCATTACCACTATAATCCAACTAGCTAGTTTCATTACCACTATAATCCAACTAGCTAGTTTCTGACCCCTATAATCCAACTAGCTAGTTTCATTCCCACTATAATCCAACTAGCTAGTTTCATTACCACTATAATCCAACAAGCTAGTTTCTGACCCCTATAATCCAACTAGCTAGTTTCATTACCACTATAATCCAACTAGCTAGTTCATTACCACAATAATCCAATTAGCTAGTTTCATTACCACTATAATCCAACTAGATAGTTTCTGACCCCTATAATCCAACTAGCTAGTTTCTGATCCCTATAATCCAACTAGCTAGTTTCTGACCCCTATTCTCCAATTAGCTAGTTCATGACCCCAATAATCCTACTAGCTAGTTTCTGACCCCTATAATCCAACTAGCTAGTTTCTGACCCCAATAATCCAACTAGCTAGTTTCTGACCCCTATACTCCCACTAGCTAGTTTCTGACCCCTATAATCCAACTAGCTAGTTTATGACCCCAATAATCCAAATAGCTAGTTTCATTACCACTATAATCCAACTAGCTAGTTTCATTACCACTATAATCCAACTAGCTAGATTCTGACCCCTATAATCCAACTAGCTAGTTTCTGACCCCTATAATCCAACTAGCTAGTTTCATTACCACTATAATCCAACTAGCTAGTTTCATTACCACTATAATCCAACTAGCTAGTTTCATTACCACTATAATCCAACTAGCTAGTTTCATTACCACAATAATCCAACTAGCTAGTTTCATTACCACTATAATCCAACTAGCTAGTTTTTTACCCTTATAATCCAACTAGCTAGTTTCATTACCACTATAATCCAACTAGCTAGTTTCATTACCACTATAATCCAACTAGCTAGTTTCTGATCCCTATAATCCAACTAGCTAGTTTCTGACCCCTATTCTCCAATTAGCTAGTTCATGACCCCAATAATCCTACTAGCTAGTTTCTGACCCCTATAATCCAACTAGCTAGTTTCTGACCCCAATAATCCAACTAGCTAGTTTCTGACCCCTATACTCCCACTAGCTAGTTTCTGACCCCTATAATCCAACTAGCTAGTTTATGACCCCAATAATCCAAATAGCTAGTTTCATTACCACTATAATCCAACTAGCTAGTTTCATTACCACTATAATCCAACTAGCTAGATTCTGACCCCTATAATCCAACTAGCTAGTTTCTGACCCCTATAATCCAACTAGCTAGTTTCATTACCACTATAATCCAACTAGCTAGTTTCATTACCACTATAATCCAACTAGCTAGTTTCATTACCACTATAATCCAACTAGCTAGTTTCTGACCTCTATAATCCAACTAGTTAGTTTCTGACCCCTATAATCCAACGAGCTAGTTTCTGACCCCTATAATCAAACCAGCTAGTTTCATTACCACTATAATCCAACTAGCTAATTTCTGACCGCTATAATCCAACTAGTTAGTTTCTGACCCCTATAATCCAACTAGCTAGTTTCATTACCACTATAATCCAACTAGCTAGTTTCATTACCACTATAATCCAACTAGTTAGTTTCTGACCCCTATAATCCAACTAGTTAGTTTCTGACCCCTATAATCCAACTAGCCAGTTTCATTACCACTATACTCCAACTAGCTAGTTTCATTACCATTACAATCCAACTAGTTAGTTTCTGACCCTTATAATCCAACTAGCTAGTTTCTGACCCTTATAATCCAACTAGCTAGTTTCTGACCCCTATAATCCAACTAGCTAGTTTCATTACCCCTATAATCCAACTAGCTAGTTTCTGACCCCTATTCTCCAACTAGCTAGTTTCTGACCCCTATAATCCAACTAGCTATTTTCTGACCCCAATAATCCAATCTGACCCCTATAATCCAACTATCTAGTTTCATTACCACTATAATCCAACTAGCTAGTTTCATTACCACTATAATCCAACTAGCTAGTTTCTGACCCCTATTATCGAACTAGCTAGTTTCATTACCACTATAATCCAACTAGTTAGTTTCTGACCCCTATAATCCAACTAGTTAGTTTCTGACCCCTATAATCCAACTAGCTAGTTTCATTACCACTATACTCCAACTAGCTAGTTTCATTACCATTACAATCCAACTAGTTAGTTTCTGACCCTTATAATCCAACTAGCTAGTTTCTGACCCTTATAATCCAACAAGCTAGTTTCTGACCCCTATAATCCAACTAGCTAGTTTCTGACCCCTATAATCCAACTAGCTAGTTTCATTACCACTATAATCCAACTAGCTAGTTTCATTACCACTATAATCCAACTAGCTAGTTTCATTACCACTATAATCCAACTAGCTAGTTTCATTACCACTATAATTCAACTAGCTAGTTTCATTAACACTATAATCCAACTAGCTAGTTTCATTACCACTATGATCCAACTAGCTAGTTTCTGACCCCTATAATCAAACTAGCTAGTTTCATTACCACTATGATCCTACTAGCTAGTTTCATTACCACTATAATCCAACTAGCTAGTTTCTGACCTCTATTCTCCAACTAGCTAGTTTCTGACCCCAATAATCCAACAAGCTAGTTTCTGACCCCTATAATCCAACTAGCTAGTTTCATTCCCACTATAATCCAACTAGCTAGTTTCATTACCACTATAATCCAACAAGCTAGTTTCTGACCCCTATAATCCAACTAGCTAGTTTCATTACCACTATAATCCAACTAGCTAGTTCATTACCACAATAATCCAACTAGCTAGTTTCTGACCCCTATTCTCCAATTAGCTAGTTCATGACCCCAATAATCCTACTAGCTAGTTTCTGACCCCTATAATCCAACTAGCTAGTTTCTGACCCCAATAATCCAACTAGCTAGTTTCTGACCCCTATACTCCCACTAGCTAGTTTCTGACCCCTATAATCCAACTAGCTAGTTTATGACCCCAATAATCCAAATAGCTAGTTTCATTACCACTATAATCCAACTAGCTAGTTTCATTACCACTATAATCCAACTAGCTAGATTCTGACCCCTATAATCCAACTAGCTAGTTTCTGACCCCTATAATCCAACTAGCTAGTTTCATTACCACTATAATCCAACTAGCTAGTTTCATTACCACTATAATCCAACTAGCTAGTTTCATTACCACTATAATCCAACTAGCTAGTTTCATTACCACAATAATCCAACTAGCTAGTTTCATTACCACTATAATCCAACTAGCTAGTTTTTTACCCTTATAATCCAACTAGCTAGTTTCATTACCACTATAATCCAACTAGCTAGTTTCATTACCACTATAATCCAACTAGCTAGTTTCTGATCCCTATAATCCAACTAGCTAGTTTCTGACCCCTATTCTCCAATTAGCTAGTTCATGACCCCAATAATCCTACTAGCTAGTTTCTGACCCCTATAATCCAACTAGCTAGTTTCTGACCCCAATAATCCAACTAGCTAGTTTCTGACCCCTATACTCCCACTAGCTAGTTTCTGACCCCTATAATCCAACTAGCTAGTTTATGACCCCAATAATCCAAATAGCTAGTTTCATTACCACTATAATCCAACTAGCTAGTTTCATTACCACTATAATCCAACTAGCTAGATTCTGACCCCTATAATCCAACTAGCTAGTTTCTGACCCCTATAATCCAACTAGCTAGTTTCATTACCACTATAATCCAACTAGCTAGTTTCAATACCACTATAATCCAACTAGCTAGTTTCATTACCACTATAATCCAACTAGCTAGTTTCATTACCACAATAATCCAACTAGCTAGTTTCATTACCACTATAATCCAACTAGCTAGTTTTTTACCCTTATAATCCAACTAGCTAGTTTCATTACCACTATAATCCAACTAGCTAGTTTCATTACCACTATAATCCAACTAGCTAGTTTCTGACCCCTATAATCCAACTAGCTAGTTTCATTCCCACTATAATCCAACTAGCTAGTTTCATTACCACTATAATCCAACAAGCTAGTTTCTGACCCCTATAATCCAACTAGCTAGTTTCATTACCACTATAATCCAACTAGCTAGTTCATTACCACAATAATCCAATTAGCTAGTTTCATTACCACTATAATCCAACTAGATAGTTTCTGACCCCTATAATCCAACTAGCTAGTTTCTGATCCCTATAATCCAACTAGCTAGTTTCTGACCCCTATTCTCCAATTAGCTAGTTCATGACCCCAATAATCCTACTAGCTAGTTTCTGACCCCTATAATCCAACTAGCTAGTTTCTGACCCCAATAATCCAACTAGCTAGTTTCTGACCCCTATACTCCCACTAGCTAGTTTCTGACCCCTATAATCCAACTAGCTAGTTTATGACCCCAATAATCCAAATAGCTAGTTTCATTACCACTATAATCCAACTAGCTAGTTTCATTACCACTATAATCCAACTAGCTAGATTCTGACCCCTATAATCCAACTAGCTAGTTTCTGACCCCTATAATCCAACTAGCTAGTTTCATTACCACTATAATCCAACTAGCTAGTTTCATTACCACTATAATCCAACTAGCTAGTTTCATTACCACTATAATCCAACTAGCTAGTTTCATTACCACAATAATCCAACTAGCTAGTTTCATTACCACTATAATCCAACTAGCTAGTTTTTTACCCTTATAATCCAACTAGCTAGTTTCATTACCACTATAATCCAACTAGCTAGTTTCATTACCACTATAATCCAACTAGCTAGTTTCTGATCCCTATAATCCAACTAGCTAGTTTCTGACCCCTATTCTCCAATTAGCTAGTTCATGACCCCAATAATCCTACTAGCTAGTTTCTGACCCCTATAATCCAACTAGCTAGTTTCTGACCCCAATAATCCAACTAGCTAGTTTCTGACCCCTATACTCCCACTAGCTAGTTTCTGACCCCTATAATCCAACTAGCTAGTTTATGACCCCAATAATCCAAATAGCTAGTTTCATTACCACTATAATCCAACTAGCTAGTTTCATTACCACTATAATCCAACTAGCTAGATTCTGACCCCTATAATCCAACTAGCTAGTTTCTGACCCCTATAATCCAACTAGCTAGTTTCATTACCACTATAATCCAACTAGCTAGTTTCATTACCACTATAATCCAACTAGCTAGTTTCATTACCACTATAATCCAACTAGCTAGTTTCATTACCACAATAATCCAACTAGCTAGTTTCATTACCACTATAATCCAACTAGCTAGTTTTTTACCCTTATAATCCAACTAGCTAGTTTCATTACCACTATAATCCAACTAGCTAGTTTCATTACCACTATAATCCAACTAGCTAGTTTCTGACCTCTATAATCCAACTAGTTAGTTTCTGACCCCTATAATCCAACTAGCTAGTTTCTGACCCCTATTCTCCAACTAGCTAGTTTCATTACCACTATAATCCAACTAGCTAGTTTCATTACCACTATAATCCAACTAGCTAATTTCATTACCACTATAATCCAACTAGCTAGTTTCATTACAACTATAATCCAACTAGCTAGTTTCTGACCCCTATAATCAAACTAGCTAGTTTCATTCCCACTATACTCCAACTAGCTAGTTTCATTACCACTATTCTCCAACTAGCTAGTTTCCTTACCACTATAATCCAACTAGCTAGTTTCATTACCACTATAATCCAACTAGCTAGTTTCATTACCCCTATAATCCAACTAGCTAGTTTCTGACCCCTATAATCCAACTAGCTTGTTTCATTACCACTATAATCCAACTAGCTAGTTTCATTACCACTATTCTCCAACTAGCCAGTTTCTGACCACTATAATCCAACTAGCTAGTTTCATTACCACTATAATCCAACTAGCTAGTTTCATTAGCACTATACTCCATCTAGCTAGTTTCATTACCACTATAATCCAACAAGCTTGTTTCATTACCACTATAATCCAACTAGCTAGTTTCATTTCCACTATTCTCCAACTAGCTAGTTTCATTACCACTATAATCCAACTAGCTAGTTTCTGACCCCTATAATCCATTTAGCTAGTTTCATTACCATTATAATCCAACTAGCTAGTTTCTGACCTCTATAATCCAACTAGTTAGTTTCTGACCCCTATTCCCCAACTAGCTAGTTTCATTACCACTATAATCCAACTAGCTAGTTTCTGACCCCTATTCTCCAACTAGCTAGTTTCATTACCACTATAATCCAACTAGCTAGTTTCATTACCCCTATAATCCAACTAGCTAGTTTCATTACCCCTATAATCCAACTAGCTAGTTTCATTACCCCTATAATCCAACTAGCTATTTTCTGACCCCTATAATCCAACTAGCTAGTTTTTTACCCTTATATTCCAACTAGCTAGTTTCATTACCACTATAATCCAACTAGCTAGTTTCATTACCACTATAATCCAACTAGCTAGTTTCTGACCTCTATAATCCAACTAGTTAGTTTCTGACCCCTATAATCCAACTAGCTAGTTTCTGACCCCTATTCTCCAACTAGCTAGTTTCATTACCACTATAATCCAACTAGCTAGTTTCATTACCACTATAATCCAACTAGCTAATTTCATTACCACTATAATCCAACTAGCTAGTTTCATTACAACTATAATCCAACTAGCTAGTTTCTGACCCCTATAATCAAACTAGCTAGTTTCATTCCCACTATACTCCAACTAGCTAGTTTCATTACCACTATTCTCCAACTAGCTAGTTTCCTTACCACTATAATCCAACTAGCTAGTTTCTGACCTCTATAATCCAACTAGTTCGTTTCTGACCCCTATAATACAACTAGCTAGTTTCTGACCCCTATAATCCAACTAGCTAGTTTCATTACCACTATAATCCAACTAGCTAGTTTCATTACCACTATAATCCAACTAGCTAGTTTCATTACCATTACAATCCAACTGGCTAGTTTCTGAACCCTATACTCCAACTAGCTAGTTTCATTACCACTATAATCCAACTAGCTAGTTTCTGACCTCTATAATCCAACTAGTTAGTTTCTGACCCCTATAATCTAACGAGCTAGTTTCTGACCCCTATAATCCAACTAGTTAGTTTCATTACCACTATAATCCAACTAGCTAGTTTCATTACCACTATAATCCAACTAGCTAGTTTCATTACCACTATAATCCAACTAGCTAGTTTCATTACCCCTATAATCCAACTAGCTAGTTTCTGACCCCTATAATCCAACTAGCTTGTTTCATTACCACTATAATCCAACTAGCTAGTTTCATTACCACTATTCTCCAACTAGCCAGTTTCTGACCACTATAATCCAACTAGCTAGTTTCATTACCACTATAATCCAACTAGCTAGTTTCATTAGCACTATACTCCATCTAGCTAGTTTCATAACCACTATAATCCAACAAGCTTGTTTCATTACCACTATAATCCAACTAGCTAGTTTCATTTCCACTATTCTCCAACTAGCTAGTTTCATTACCACTATAATCCAACTAGCTAGTTTCTGACCCCTATAATCCATTTAGCTAGTTTCATTACCATTATAATCCAACTAGCTAGTTTCTGACCTCTATAATCCAACTAGTTAGTTTCTGACCCCTATTCTCCAACTAGCTAGTTTCATTACCACTATAATCCAACTAGCTAGTTTCTGACCCCTATTCTCCAACTAGCTAGTTTCATTACCACTATAATCCAACTAGCTAGTTTCATTACCCCTATAATCCAACTAGCTAGTTTCATTACCCCTATAATCCAACTAGCTAGTTTCATTACCCCTATAATCCAACTAGCTAGTTTCATTACCACTATAATCCAACTAGCTAGTTTCATTACCACTATACTCCAACTAGCTAGTTTCATTACCATTATAATCCAACTAGCTAGTTTCATTACCACTATAATCCAACTACCTATTTTCTGACCCCTATAATCCAACTAGCTAGTTTCATTACCACTATAATCCAACTAGCTAGTTTTATTACCACTATTCGCCAACTAGCTAGTTTCATTACCACTATAATCCAACTAGCTAGTTTCTGACCCCTATAATCCAACTAGCTAGTTTCTGACCACTATAATCCAACTAGCTAGTTTCATTACCACTATAATACAACTAGCTAGTTTCATTACCACTGTAATCCAACTAGCTAGTTTCTGACCCCTATAATCCAACTAGCTAGTTTCTGACCACTATAATCCAACTAGCTAGTTCCATTCCCACTATAATACAACTAGCTAGTTTCATTACCACTGTAATCCAACTAGCTAGTTTCTGACCCCTATAATCCAACTAGCTAGTTTCTGACCCCTATAATCCAACTAGCTAGTTTCTGACCCCTATAATCCAACTAGCTAGTTTCTGACCCCTATTCTCCAACTAGCTAGGTTCATTACCACTATAATCCAACTAGCTAGTGTCTGACCCCTATACTCCAAGTAGCTAGTTTCATTACCACTATAATCCAACTAGCTAGTTTCTGACCCCTATAATCAAACTAGCTAGTTTCTGACCCCTATTCTCCAACTAGCTAGTTTCTGACCCCTATAATCCAACTAGCTAATTTCATTACCACTATAATCCAACTAGCTAGTTTCATTACCACTATAATCCAACTAGCTAGTTTCATTACCACTATAATCCAACTAGCTAGTTTCATTACCACTATACTCCAACTAGCTAGTTTCTGATCCCTATTCTCCAACTAGCTTGTTTCATTACCACTATAATCCAACTAGCTAGTTTCATTACCACTATAATCCAACTAGCTAGTTTCATTACCACTATAATCCAACAAACTAGTTTCATTACCACTATAATCCAACTAGCTAGTTTCTGAAAATTGAACTATGCGATTAAAAAAAAAACTAGCTAGTTTCATTAGCACTATACTCCATCTAGCTAGTTTCATTACCACTATAATCCAACAAGCTTGTTTCATTACCACTATAATCCAACTAGCTAGTTTCATTAGCACTATACTCCATCTAGCTAGTTTCATAACCACTATAATCCAACAAGCTTGTTTCATTACCACTATAATCCAACTAGCTAGTTTCATTTCCACTATTCTCCAACTAGCTAGTTTCATTACCACTATAATCCAACTAGCTAGTTTCTGACCCCTATAATCCATTTAGCTAGTTTCATTACCATTATAATCCAACTAGCTAGTTTCTGACCTCTATAATCCAACTAGTTAGTTTCTGACCCCTATTCTCCAACTAGCTAGTTTCATTACCACTATAATCCAACTAGCTAGTTTCTGACCCCTATTCTCCAACTAGCTAGTTTCATTACCACTATAATCCAACTAGCTAGTTTCATTACCCCTATAATCCAACTAGCTAGTTTCATTACCCCTATAATCCAACTAGCTAGTTTCATTACCCCTATAATCCAACTAGCTAGTTTCATTACCACTATAATCCAACTAGCTAGTTTCATTACCACTATACTCCAACTAGCTAGTTTCATTACCATTATAATCCAACTAGCTAGTTTCATTACCACTATAATCCAACTAGCTATTTTCTGACCCCTATAATCCAACTAGCTAGTTTCATTACCACTATAATCCAACTAGCTAGTTTTATTACCACTATTCGCCAACTAGCTAGTTTCATTACCACTATAATCCAACTAGCTAGTTTCTGACCCCTATAATCCAACTAGCTAGTTTCTGACCACTATAATCCAACTAGCTAGTTTCATTACCACTATAATACAACTAGCTAGTTTCATTACCACTGTAATGCAACTAGCTAGTTTCTGACCCCTATAATCCAACTAGCTAGTTTCTGACCACTATAATCCAACTAGCTAGTTCCATTCCCACTATAATACAACTAGCTAGTTTCATTACCACTGTAATCCAACTAGCTAGTTTCTGACCCCTATAATCCAACTAGCTAGTTTCTGACCCCTATAATCCAACTAGCTAGTTTCTGACCCCTATAATCCAACTAGCTAGTTTCTTACCCCTATTCTCCAACTAGCTAGGTTCATTACCACTATAATCCAACTAGCTAGTGTCTGACCCCTATACTCCAAGTAGCTAGTTTCATTACCACTATAATCCAACTAGCTAGTTTCTGACCCCTATAATCAAACTAGCTAGTTTCTGACCCCTATTCTCCAACTAGCTAGTTTCTGACCCCTATAATCCAACTAGCTAATTTCATTACCACTATAATCCAACTAGCTAGTTTCATTACCACTATAATCCAACTAGCTAGTTTCATTACCACTATAATCCAACTAGCTAGTTTCATTACCACTATACTCCAACTAGCTAGTTTCTGATCCCTATTCTCCAACTAGCTTGTTTCATTACCACTATAATCCAACTAGCTAGTTTCATTACCACTATAATCCAACTAGCTAGTTTCATTACCACTATAATCCAACTAGCTAGTTTCATTACCACTATAATCCAACTAGCTAGTTTCTGAAAATTGAACTATGCGATTAAAAAAAAAACTAGCTAGTTTCATTAGCACTATACTCCATCTAGCTAGTTTCATTACCACTATAATCCAACAAGCTTGTTTCATTACCACTATAATCCAACTAGCTAGTTTCATTTCCACTATTCTCCAACTAGCTAGCTTCATTACCACTATAATCCAACTAGCTAGTTTCTGACCCCTATAATCCATTTAGCTAGTTTCATTACCACTATAATCCAACTAGCTAGTTTCATTACCACTATACTCCAACTAGCTAGTTTCATTACCATTATAATCCAACTAGCTAGTTTCATTACCACTATAATCCAACTACCTATTTTCTGACCCCTATAATCCAACTAGCTAGTTTCATTACCACTATAATCCAACTAGCTAGTTTTATTACCACTATTCGCCAACTAGCTAGTTTCATTACCACTATAATCCAACTAGCTAGTTTCTGACCCCTATAATCCAACTAGCTAGTTTCTGACCACTATAATCCAACTAGCTAGTTTCATTACCACTATAATACAACTAGCTAGTTTCATTACCACTGTAATCCAACTAGCTAGTTTCTGACCCCTATAATCCAACTAGCTAGTTTCTGACCACTATAATCCAACTAGCTAGTTCCATTCCCACTATAATACAACTAGCTAGTTTCATTACCACTGTAATCCAACTAGCTAGTTTCTGACCCCTATAATCCAACTAGCTAGTTTCTGACCCCTATAATCCAACTAGCTAGTTTCTGACCCCTATAATCCAACTAGCTAGTTTCTGACCCCTATTCTCCAACTAGCTAGGTTCATTACCACTATAATCCAACTAGCTAGTGTCTGACCCCTATACTCCAAGTAGCTAGTTTCATTACCACTATAATCCAACTAGCTAGTTTCTGACCCCTATAATCAAACTAGCTAGTTTCTGACCCCTATTCTCCAACTAGCTAGTTTCTGACCCCTATAATCCAACTAGCTAATTTCATTACCACTATAATCCAACTAGCTAGTTTCATTACCACTATAATCCAACTAGCTAGTTTCATTACCACTATAATCCAACTAGCTAGTTTCATTACCACTATACTCCAACTAGCTAGTTTCTGATCCCTATTCTCCAACTAGCTTGTTTCATTACCACTATAATCCAACTAGCTAGTTTCATTACCACTATAATCCAACTAGCTAGTTTCATTACCACTATAATCCAACAAACTAGTTTCATTACCACTATAATCCAACTAGCTAGTTTCTGAAAATTGAACTATGCGATTAAAAAAAAAACTAGCTAGTTTCATTAGCACTATACTCCATCTAGCTAGTTTCATTACCACTATAATCCAACAAGCTTGTTTCATTACCACTATAATCCAACTAGCTAGTTTCATTAGCACTATACTCCATCTAGCTAGTTTCATAACCACTATAATCCAACAAGCTTGTTTCATTACCACTATAATCCAACTAGCTAGTTTCATTTCCACTATTCTCCAACTAGCTAGTTTCATTACCACTATAATCCAACTAGCTAGTTTCTGACCCCTATAATCCATTTAGCTAGTTTCATTACCATTATAATCCAACTAGCTAGTTTCTGACCTCTATAATCCAACTAGTTAGTTTCTGACCCCTATTCTCCAACTAGCTAGTTTCATTACCACTATAATCCAACTAGCTAGTTTCTGACCCCTATTCTCCAACTAGCTAGTTTCATTACCACTATAATCCAACTAGCTAGTTTCATTACCCCTATAATCCAACTAGCTAGTTTCATTACCCCTATAATCCAACTAGCTAGTTTCATTACCCCTATAATCCAACTAGCTAGTTTCATTACCACTATAATCCAACTAGCTAGTTTCATTACCACTATACTCCAACTAGCTAGTTTCATTACCATTATAATCCAACTAGCTAGTTTCATTACCACTATAATCCAACTAGCTATTTTCTGACCCCTATAATCCAACTAGCTAGTTTCATTACCACTATAATCCAACTAGCTAGTTTTATTACCACTATTCGCCAACTAGCTAGTTTCATTACCACTATAATCCAACTAGCTAGTTTCTGACCCCTATAATCCAACTAGCTAGTTTCTGACCACTATAATCCAACTAGCTAGTTTCATTACCACTATAATACAACTAGCTAGTTTCATTACCACTGTAATGCAACTAGCTAGTTTCTGACCCCTATAATCCAACTAGCTAGTTTCTGACCACTATAATCCAACTAGCTAGTTCCATTCCCACTATAATACAACTAGCTAGTTTCATTACCACTGTAATCCAACTAGCTAGTTTCTGACCCCTATAATCCAACTAGCTAGTTTCTGACCCCTATAATCCAACTAGCTAGTTTCTGACCCCTATAATCCAACTAGCTAGTTTCTTACCCCTATTCTCCAACTAGCTAGGTTCATTACCACTATAATCCAACTAGCTAGTGTCTGACCCCTATACTCCAAGTAGCTAGTTTCATTACCACTATAATCCAACTAGCTAGTTTCTGACCCCTATAATCAAACTAGCTAGTTTCTGACCCCTATTCTCCAACTAGCTAGTTTCTGACCCCTATAATCCAACTAGCTAATTTCATTACCACTATAATCCAACTAGCTAGTTTCATTACCACTATAATCCAACTAGCTAGTTTCATTACCACTATAATCCAACTAGCTAGTTTCATTACCACTATACTCCAACTAGCTAGTTTCTGATCCCTATTCTCCAACTAGCTTGTTTCATTACCACTATAATCCAACTAGCTAGTTTCATTACCACTATAATCCAACTAGCTAGTTTCATTACCACTATAATCCAACTAGCTAGTTTCATTACCACTATAATCCAACTAGCTAGTTTCTGAAAATTGAACTATGCGATTAAAAAAAAAACTAGCTAGTTTCATTAGCACTATACTCCATCTAGCTAGTTTCATTACCACTATAATCCAACAAGCTTGTTTCATTACCACTATAATCCAACTAGCTAGTTTCA
Organism: Salmo salar; assembly: GCF_965601325.2. NCBI lineage: Eukaryota > Metazoa > Chordata > Actinopteri > Salmoniformes > Salmonidae > Salmo > Salmo salar. Next base: position 283,346 of record NW_027675600.1, on the reverse strand, counting down.
TTTCCACTATTCTCCAACTAGCTAGCTTCATTACCACTATAATCCAACTAGCTAGTTTCTGACCCCTATAATCCATTTAGCTAGTTTCATTACCATTATAATCCAACTAGCTAGTTTCTGACCTCTATAATCCAACTAGTTAGTTTCTGACCCCTATTCTCCAACTAGCTAGTTTCATTACCACTATAATCCAACTAGCTAGTTTCTGACCCCTATTCTCCAACTAGCTAGTTTCATTACCACTATAATCCAACTAGCTAGTTTCATTACCCCTATAATCCAACTAGGTAGTTTCATTACCCCTATAATCCAACTAGCTAGTTTCATTACCCATATAATCCAACTAGCTAGTTTCATTACCACTATAATCCAACTAGCTAGTTTCATTACCACTATACTCCAACTAGCTAGTTTCATTACCATTATAATCCAACTAGCTAGTTTCATTACCACTATAATCCAACTAGCTATTTTCTGACCCCTATAATCCAACTAGCTAGTTTCATTACCACTATAATCCAACTAGCTAGTTTTATTACCACTATTCGCCAACTAGCTAGTTTCATTACCACTATAATCCAACTAGCTAGTTTCTGACCCCTATAATCCAACTAGCTAGTTTCTGACCACTATAATCCAACTAGCTAGTTTCATTACCACTATAATACAACTAGCTAGTTTCATTACCACTGTAATCCAACTAGCTAGTTTCTGACCCCTATAATCCAACTAGCTAGTTTCTGACCACTATAATCCAACTAGCTAGTTCCATTCCCACTATAATACAACTAGCTAGTTTCATTACCACTGTAATCCAACTAGCTAGTTTCTGACCCCTATAATCCAACTAGCTAGTTTCTGACCCCTATAATCCAACTAGCTAGTTTCTGACCCCTATAATCCAACTAGCTAGTTTCTGACCCCTATTCTCCAACTAGCTAGGTTCATTACCACTATAATCCAACTAGCTAGTGTCTGACCCCTATACTCCAAGTAGCTAGTTTCATTACCACTATAATCCAACTAGCTAGTTTCTGACCCCTATAATCAAACTAGCTAGTTTCTGACCCCTATTCTCCAACTAGCTAGTTTCTGACCCCTATAATCCAACTAGCTAGTTTCATTACCACTATAATCCAACTAGCTAGTTTCTGAAAATTGAACTATGCGATAAAAAAAAATAAAAAAAATAGACATACATCAATATATAAAAACGAGAAGATGCAAACTAATTGCAGTCCTTCACGGTAAATGTGGATCCTGTGAACTATAAGAGGATATCCCACCCTTCCCCCCACCACCAAGCGTTGGTCTTGTTTTGAATGAAAGAAGAACCATCACTAATCCTGTCTCTGGATCAGTTACAGAGATGTTAAATCCATTCTGCACCAAACCCCCTGCCAGATCAGATCAGCTCCTTGATGTCTGTCGGAGACGCTGAGACACTGATTATATGTTTTCTGTTTTGTCTTCTCAACCACAACTAGACGCTCTGACTTCAGCTGGAAATTAAACTAACAGCAAGTAAAACCTATTAGAGTTTCAGTAAGTCAATTTAAAACAAGAACGTTTCAATAAGACTTCAGACACTGTGACTGTCGATGGTAGAGTCCCCCCCCCCCCCCCCCCCTCTAATCAGGAAGTCGTTTTGACACTCACTATCCCATCAAGCCTCTCACCCTGGGCTTTCATCAGGTGTACGGTCTCTGTTTTGCCAAGAAAGATCGTCAACTGTTCATCATCCTCCTCCTCCTCCTCTCCACTCCTCCTCTTCCTCCTCCTCCTCCTCCTCCTCTCCACTCCTCCTCCTCCTCTCCACTCCTCCTCCTCCTCTTCCTCTTCTCCACTCCTCCTCCTCTTCCTCCTCCTCCTCCTCTTCCTCTTCCTCTCCACTCCCTCCTCCTCCTCTTCCTCTTCTCCACTCCTCCTCCTCTTCCTCCTCCTCCTCCTCCTCTTCCTCTTCCTCTCCACTCCCTCCTCCTCCTCTTCCTCTTCCTCCTCTCCACTCCCTCCTCCTCCTCTTCCTCTTCCTCCTCTCCACTCCCTCCTCCTCCTCTCCCTCCTCCTCCTCTCCACTCCTCCTCCTCCTCCTCCTCCTCCTCCTCATCCTCCTCCTCCTCTCCACTCCTCCTCCAAGCCAGTCAGACGGACCGGACCATTCCACTAACAGACTATTGCTCTTCAAGACTATCAGTCACTAATGTGTTTCACAGGGCTTCAGATGGTCTGCGAGTCCCTCCAAAAAAATTTAAACTGTCAAAATGCTGCTGTCATCATATTAATTCATCTCATTTCCCATGGCTGTTTGACGGAGGTATTATACCATCACACCAACACATTCTGGTTGAATTCATCTCATTTCCCATGGCTGTTTGACGGAGATAGTACACCATCACACCACAATCTGGTTGAATTCATCTCATTTCCCATGGCTGTTTGACGGAGATATTACACCATCACACTACAATCTGGTTGCAGCTGGACATTGCAGGTGACATCATTTTGAGCAACTATCTGGTTCACATGATACATTCTCTAAGACACAATACTAGCCATGAGACTGGGAGTCCGTTCTCTCTGGGTTCCCTCGTCAGCCCTGAGACTGGGAGTCCGTTCTCTCTGGGTTCCCTCGTCAGCCCTGAGACTGGGAGTCCGTTCTCTCTGGGTTCCCTCGTCAGCCCTGAGACTGGGAGTCCGTTCTCTCTGGGTTCCTTTCGTCAGCCCTGAGACTGGGAGTCCGTTCTCTCTGGGTTCCTTTCGTCAGCCCTGAGACTGGGAGTCCGTTCTCTCTGGGTTCCTTCGTCAGCCCTGAGACTGGGAGTCCGTTCTCTCTGGGTTCCTTTCGTCAGCCCTGAGACTGGGAGTCCGTTCTCTCTGGGTTCCTTCGTCAGCCCTGAGACTGGGAGTCCGTTCTCTCTGGGTTCCTTTCGTCAGCCCTGAGACTGGGAGTCCGTTCTCTCTGGGTTCCTTTCGTCAGCCCTGAGACTGGGAGTCCGTTCTCTCTGGGTTCCTTTCGTCAGCCCTGAGACTGAGAGTCCGTTCTCTCTGGGTTCCTTCGTCAGCCCTGAGACTGGGAGTCCGTTCTCTCTGGGTTCCCTCGTCAGCCTTGAGACTGGGAGTCCGTTCTCTCTGGGTTCCCTCGTCAGCCCTGAGACTGGGAGTCCGTTCTCTCTGGGTTCCTTTCGTCAGCCCTGAGACTGGGAGTCCGTTCTCTCTGGGTTCCCTCGTCAGCCCTGAGACTGGGAGTCCGTTCTCTCTGGGTTCCTTTCGTCAGCCCTGAGACTGGGAGTCCGTTCTCTCTGGGTTCCCTCGTCAGCCCTGAGACTGGGAGTCCGTTCTCTCTGGGTTCCTTTCGTCAGCCCTGAGACTGGGAGTCCGTTCTCTCTGGGTTCCTTCGTCAGCCCTGAGACTGGGAGTCCGTTCTCTCTGGGTTCCTTCGTCAGCCCTGAGACTGGGAGTCCGTTCTCTCTGGGTTCCTTCGTCAGCCCTGAGACTGGGAGTCCGTTCTCTCTGGGTTCCCTCGTCAGCCCTGAGACTGGGAGTCCGTTCTCTCTGGGTTCCTTTCGTCAGCCCTGAGACTGGGAGTCCGTTCTCTCTGGGTTCCTTTCGTCAGCCCTGAGACTGGGAGTCCGTTCTCTCTGGGTTCCTTCGTCAGCCCTGAGACTGGGAGTCCGTTCTCTCTGGGTTCCTTTCTCCCAGCCCTGAGACTGGGAGTCCGTTCTCTCTGGGTTCCTTTCGTCAGACAGAGTGCTGGTCAACTCTCTGCTTCACATGATACATTAAGCTTCCAGTAAGTTGTTTTGGAGGCCAAAGCAACTATAGTGCAACTCTACAATTGTGTGCAAGTTGCTTCATGCAAAATCGTCCCGAAGAAACCATAACAGCTTGCTCTCCATTAAAGAATCGAGGACTTAAACAGTTTACTGTATCTACAATTAAACTGGCGAATCTCTATGCTTAAAACACAAACTTGCCTACATTATTCAAATCTTAGTAAAGTTATTTTAAAGTCATGACAATGTCATTATTAACCCGAAGTGCAGTAATTATCAAAGCAGATCTTTCCCCATCTGACGGTGGTGTGAGAGTTTATACTCTGAGACCTGATTGCTAACGTTTCAAAGCGTAGAGCTCAGTTGACCCGGTGTTAAAACCAGCGGCACAGTCTTCCCGTCTTACGTGAGGTAACTCTGACAGCAGACGCCCTTCTGACTACAGAGACCTGATGTGTTTTTGATCAGTGATTATCTCTCTCGCGTTCAGAGGAAGATGGAAACCTCTGTCGGAGCTGTTAACCAAAGCCCTGGATGTTGGAGACATGCCCCAGGGTCTCAGCTTTTCACCCAGAGTCTCCTTAACACTGTATGAAAGATAAAGACTCCTGCCAACTATTAAACCCCACTCATCATGCACAACCCAGCCCTTCTCAGGGAGAGAGAGAGAGAGAGAGAGAGAGAGAGAGAGAGAGAGAGAGAGAGAGAGAGAGAGAGAGAGAGAGAGAGAGAGAGAGAGAGAGAGAGAGAGAGAGAGAGAGAGGAGAGAGAGAGAGAGGAGAGAGGCTTGTATAAAGGTGAAGAGGTAGAATTCACTATTAATCAGAGCTGAAATAAGCAGTAATGTTGATCCTTGTAGTGTAATGCTCTGTTCATAGTGATGAAGACAGTGTGATCAGCTAGAGGGCATTCCCCACACCACCCTGCTACCCTGCTACCTGCCTTAACTCTGACCCCTCACCACCCTGCTACCCGCCTTAACTCTGCCCCCTCACCACCCTGCTACCCGCCTTAACTCTGCCTCCTCACCACCCTGCTACCCTGCTACCTGCCTTAACTCTGCCCCCTCACCACCCTGCTACCCGCCTTAACTCTGCCTCCTCACCACACCACCCTGCTACCCTGCTACCTGCCTTAACTCTGCCTCCTCACCCCCCTGCTACCCTGCCTTAACTCTGCCTCCTCACCCCCCTGCTACCTGTCTTAACTCTGCCTCCTCACCCCCCTGCTACCCTGCCTTAACTCTGCCTCCTCACCCCCCTGCTACCCTGCCTTAACTCTGCCTCCTCACCACACCACCCTGCTACCTGCCTTAACTCTGCCTCCTCACCACCCTGCTACATGCCTTAACTCTGCCTCCTCACTACACCCCCCTGCTATCTGCCTTAACTCTGCCTCCTCACCACCCATGCTACCTGCCTTAACTCTGCCTCCTCACCCCCCTGCTACCTGCCTTAACTCTGCCTCCTCACCCCCCTGCTACCTGCCTTAACTTTGCCTCCTCACCCCCCTGCTACCCTGCCTTAACTCTGCCTCCTCACCACCCTGCTACCTGCCTTAACTCTGCCTCCTCACTACACCACCCTGCTACCTGCCTTAACTCTGCCTCCTCACCACCCTGCTACCTGCCTTAACTCTGCCTCCTCACTACACCCCCCTGCTATCTGCCTTAACTCTGCCTCCTCACCACCCTGCTACCTGCCTTAACTCTGCCTCCTCACCACCCTGCTACCTGCCTAAACTCTGCCTCCTCACCCCCCTGCTACCTGCCTTAACTCTGCCTCCTCACCCCCCTTCTACCTGTCTTAACTCTGCCTCCTCACCTCCCTGCTACCTGCCTTAACTCTGCCTCCTCACCCCCCTGCTACCTGCCTTAACTCTGCCTCCTCACCACCCTGCTACCTGCCTTAACTCTGCCTCCTCACTACACCACCCTGCTACCTGCCTTAACTCTGCCTCCTCACCACCCTGCTACCTGTCTTAACTCTGCCTCCTCACCACCCTGCTACCTGCCTTAACTCTGCCTCCTCACCCCCCTGCTACCTGCCTTAACTCTGCCTCCTCACCACCCTGCTACCTGCCTTAACTCTGCCTCCTCACCACCCTGCTACCTGCCTTAACTCTGCCTCCTCACTACACCACCCTGCTACCTGCCTTAACTCTGCCTCCTCACCACCCTGCTACCTGCCTTAACTCTGCCTCCTCACCACCCATGCTACCTGCCTTAACTCTGCCTCCTCACTACACCACCCTGCTACCTGCCTTAACTCTGCCTCCTCACCCTCTGCCAGACATACCTGAGAAATGATCTACTAATTATCTACTAAATGTGTTTGCTCATGTCTGAGGACCAGCTCAGGTAATTGTGAGTCTCTTTCCATTTCCCTCTGAGGGGAGCTTAGACCAGCAGCTCATCTCAAAGACCTCATTATATTAACAGCAGTAATTATGTCTTTTGCTGCTTTTTATGTGAGTTCCATTAGGATAGAGTTCTGTTAGGGGTTCTGATGTTAGGGTAGGGTTTTGATGTTAGGGTAGGGTTCTGATGTTAGGATAGGGTTCTGATGTTAGGATAGGGTTTTGATGTTAGGGTAGGGTTTTGATGTTAGGATAGGGTTTTGATGTTAGGATAGGGTTCTGATGTTAGGATAGGGTTTTGATGTTAGGATAGGGTTAGGGTTCTGATGTTAGGATAGGGTTTTGATGTTAGGATAGGGTTTTGATGTTAGGATAGGGTTTTGATGTTAGGATAGGGGTAGGGTTCTGATGTTAGGATAGGGTTTTGATGTTAGGATAGGGTTTTGATGTTAGGGTAGGGTTTTGATGTTAGGGTAGGGTTTTGATGTTAGGATAGGGTTTTGATGTTAGGATAGGGTTCTGATGTTAGGATAGGGTTTTGATGTTAGGGTAGGGTTCTGATGTTAGGATAGGGTTTTGATGTTAGGATAGGGTTAGGGTTCTGATGTTAGGATAGGGTTTTGATGTTAGGGTAGGGTTTTGATGTTAGGGTAGGGTTCTGATGTTAGGATAGGGTTCTGATGTTAGGGTAGGGTTCTGATGTTAGGATAGGGTTTTGATGTTAGGGTAGGGTTCTGATGTTAGGGTAGGGTTCTGATGTTAGGGTAGGGTTCTGATGTTAGGATAGGGTTTTGATGTTAGGATAGGGTTAGGGTTCTGATGTTAGGATAGGGTTCTGATGTTAGGATAGGGTTTTGATGTTAGGATAGGGTTTTGATGTTAGGATAGGGTTCTGATGTTAGGATAGGGTTCTGATGTTAGGATAGGGTTTTGATGTTAGGATAGGGTTCTGATGTTAGGGGTAGGGTTCTGATGTTAGGATAGGGGTAGGGTTCTGATGTTAGGATAGGGTTCTGATGTTAGGGTAGGGTTCTGATGTTAGGATAGGGTTCTGATGTTAGGGGTAGGGTTCTGATGTTAGGGGTAGGGTTCTGATGTTAGGGTAGGGTTCTGATGTTAGGGTAGGGTTTTGATGTTAGGGTAGGGTTCTGATGTTAGGATAGGGTTCTGATGTTAGGGTAGGGTTCTGATGTTAGGGTAGGGTTCTGGTTTTGATGTTAGGGTAGGGTTAGGGTTCTGATGTTAGGGTAGGGTTCTGATGTTAGGATAGGGTTCTGATGTTAGGGTAGGGTTCTGATGTTAGGGTAGGGTTCTGATGTTAGGGTAGGGTTCTGATGTTAGGGTAGGGTTCTGATGTTAGGGTAGGGTTCTGATGTTAGGGTAGGGTTCTGATGTTAGGGTAGGGTTCTGATGTTAGGGTAGGGTTCTGATGTTAGGGTTAGGGTTCTGATGTTAGGGTAGGGTTCTGTGTTAGGGTAGGGTTCTGATGTTAGGATAGGGTTCTGATGTTAGGGGTAGGGTTCTGATGTTAAGGTAAGGTTCTGATGTGAGGGTAGGGTTCTGATGTTAGGGTTAGGGTTCTAATGTTAGGATAGGGTTCTGATGTTAGGGTAGGGTTAGGGTTCTGATGTTAGGGTAGGGTTCTGTGTTAGGGTAGGGTTCTGATGTTAGGGTAGGGTTAGGGTTCTGATGTTAGGGTAGGGTTAGGGTTCTGATGTTAGGGTAGGGTTCTGATGTTAAGGTAAGGTTCTGATGTGAGGGTAGGGTTCTGGTTTTGGGGTTAGGGTAGGGTTAGGGTTCTGATGGTAGAGTAGGGTTCTGTTGTTAGGATAGGGTTTTGATGTTAGGATAGGGTTTTGATGTTAGGATAGGGTTAGGGTTCTGATGTTAGGATAGGGTTTTGATGTTAGGATAGGGTTCTGATGTTAGGATAGGGTTTTGATGTTAGGATAGGGTTTTGATGTTAGGATAGGGTTTTGATGTTAGGATAGGGTTTTGATGTTAGGATAGGGTTTTGATGTTAGGATAGGGTTTTGATGTTAGGATAGGGTTTTGATGTTAGGATAGGGTTTTGATGTTAGGATAGGGTTTTGATGTTAGGATAGGGTTTTGATGTTAGGATAGGGTTTTGATGTTAGGATAGGGTTCTGATGTTAGGATAGGGTTTTGATGTTAGGATAGGGTTTTGATGTTAGGATAGGGTTAGGGTTTTGATGTTAGGATAGGGTTTTGATGTTAGGATAGGGTTCTGATGTTAGGATAGGGTTTTGATGTTAGGATAGGGTTTTGATGTTAGGATAGGGTTAGGGTTCTGATGTTAGGATAGGGTTTTGATGTTAGGATAGGGTTTTGATGTTAGGATAGGGTTTTGATGTTAGGATAGGGTTTTGATGTTAGGATAGGGTTTTGATGTTAGGATAGGGTTTTGATGTTAGGATAGGGTTTTGATGTTAGGATAGGGTTTTGATGTTAGGATAGGGTTTTGATGTTAGGATAGGGTTTTGATGTTAGGATAGGGTTTTGATGTTAGGATAGGGTTTTGATGTTAGGATAGGGTTTTGATGTTAGGATAGGGTTTTGATGTTAGGATAGGGTTTTGATGTTAGGATAGGGTTCTGATGTTAGGATAGGGTTTTGATGTTAGGATAGGGTTTTGATGTTAGGATAGGGTTTTGATGTTAGGATAGGGTTCCTGATGTTAGGATAGGGTTTTGATGTTAGGATAGGGTTTTGATGTTAGGATAGGGTTTTGATGTTAGGATAGGGTTTTGATGTTAGGATAGGGTTTTGATGTTAGGATAGGGTTTTGATGTTAGGATAGGGTTTTGATGTTAGGATAGGGTTTCTGATGTTAGGATAGGGTTTTGGTGTTAGGATAGGGTTCTGATGTTAGGATAGGGTTTTGATGTTAGGATAGGGTTAGGGTTCTGATGTTAGGGTAGGGTTTTGATGTTAGGATAGGGTTTTGATGTTAGGATAGGGTTTTGATGTTAGGATCGGGTTTTGATGTTAGGATAGGGTTTTGATGTTAGGATAGGGTTTGTGATTGTGTTAGGATAGGGTTCTGATGTTAGGATAGGGTTTTGATGTTAGGATAGGGTTTTGATGTTAGGATAGGGTTTCTGATGTTAGGATAGGGTTTTGGTGTTAGGATAGGGTTTTGATGTTAGGGATAGGGTTTTGATGTTAGGATAGGGTTTTGATGTTAGGATAGGGTTTTGATGTTAGGATAGGGTTTTGAATGTTAGGATAGGGTTTCTGATGTTAGGATAGGGTTCTGATGTTAGGATAGGGTTTTGATGTTAGGATAGGGTTTTGATGTTAGGATAGCGGGTTAGGGTTCTGATGTTAGGATAGGGTTTTGATGTTAGGATAGGGTTTTGATGTTAGGATAGGGTTTTGATGTTAGGATAGGGTTTTGATGTTAGGATAGGGTTTTGATGTTAGGATAGGGTTTTGATGTTAGGATAGGGTTTTGATGTTAGGATAGGGTTTTGATGTTAGGATAGGGTTTTGATGTTAGGATAGGGTTTTGATGTCAGGATAGGGTTTTGATGTCAGGATAGGGTTTTGATGTTAGGATAGGGTTTTGATGTCAGGATAGGGTTTCTGATGTGAAGGGGTAGGGGTTCTGATGTTAGGATAGGGTTTTGATGTTAGGATAGGGTTTTGATGTTAGGGTAGGGTTAGGGTTCTGCTGTTAGGATAGGGTTTTGATGTTAGGATAGGGTTTGTGATGTTAGGGTAGGGTTAGGGTTCTGATGTCAGGATAGGGTTTTGATGTTAGGATAGGGTTTTGATGTCAGGATAGGGTTTTGATGTTAGGATAGGGTTCTGCTGTTAGGATAGGGTTTTGATGTTAGGATAGGGTTTTGATGTTAGGATAGGGTTTTGATGTTAGGATAGGGTTTTGATGTTAGGATAGGGTTCTGATGTTAGGATAGGGTTCTGATGTTAGGATAGGGTTTTGATGTTAGGATAGGGTTTTGATGTTAGGATAGGGTTTTGATGTTAGGATAGGGTTCTGATGTTAGGATAGGGTTCTGATGTTAGGATAGGGTTCTGATGTTAGGATAGGGTTTTGATGTTAGGATAGGGTTTTGATGTTAGGATAGGGTTAGGGTTTTGATGTTAGGATAGGGTTTTGATGTTAGGATAGGGTTTTGATGTTAGGATAGGGTTTTGATGTTAGGATAGGGTTTTGATGTCAGGATAGGGTTAGCTCTAAACACCAGGACTCAATAGAATGGCTTTACACTGAGGTTATGGGAGCTCATCGTCAAATCTTCCCTTTTTTTCTTGTATTATTCATTTTGGGCTCCCCCTCTCCTCCCTCCCCCAGGCCCAGGGATCAGTAGGGTGGAGCTGGGGAGGGACGAGAGAGAGAGAGTCTGGGGAGGAGATTTGGGGCTTTCTTTGTTTCTCTCCACAGTGAGGGTAACTCTGCCAGCAAGATCATGGGCCTCTTGTCCCCGAGGACGGACCTGGCACTGAGAGACACAGAGAAAGGCTTCATCTCACAGAGAGGCTCCATGTGAAATAAATACACTAATTAATGAGGGAGATAAATAACAACAATAAAACAGAGGAATGGAGTGTGGAGGAAAGAGAAGAGGAGAAGGAGAGGAGAGGGAGAGGAGAGGGAGAGGAGAGGAGAGGAGAGGGAGAGGAGAGGAGAGGAGAGGAGAGGAGAGGAGAGGAGAGGAGAGGAGAGGAGAGGAGAGGAGAGGAGAGGAGAGGAGGGGAGAGGAGAGGAGAGGAGAGGAGAGGGAGAGGAGAGGAGAGGAGAGGAGAGGAGAGGAGAGGAGAGGAGAGGAGAGGAGAGGAGAGGAGAGGAGAGGGAGAGGAGAGGAGAGGAGAGGAGAGGAGAGGAGAGGAGAGGAGAGGAGAGGAGAGGAGAGGAGAGGAGAGGAGAGGAGAGGAGAGGAGAGGAGAGGGAGAGGGAGAGGGAGAGGAGAGGAGAGGAGAGGAGAGGAGAGGAGAGGAGAGGAGAGGAGAGGAGAGGATGTTAGCCTGTCCGTACTAATGAGACACGGCTGGTCTGATGTAAAGACAGAGACAATCTGATGGAGACTCAGCCAGGCAGGACAATACATTATCTATTATCAGACTGTCTCAGCCAGGCAGGACAATACATTATCTATGATCAGACTGTCTCAGCCAGGCAGGACAATACATTATCTATTATCAGACTGTCTCAGCCAGGCAGGACAATACATTATCTATTATCAGACTGTCTCAGCCAGGCAGGACAATACATTATCTATTACCGGACTGTCTCAGCCAGGCAGGACAATACATTATCTATTATCAGACTGTCTCAGCCAGGCAGGACAATACATTATCTATTATCAGACTGTCTCAGCCAGGCAGGACAATACATTATCTATTATCGGACTGTCTCAGCCAGGCAGGACAATACATTATCTATTACCGGACTGTCTCAGCCAGGCAGGACAATACATTATCTATTATCAGACTGTCTCAGCCAGGCAGGACAATACATTATCTATTATCAGACTGTCTCAGCCAGGCAGGACAATACATTATCTATTACCGGACTGTCTCAGCCAGGCAGGACAATACATGATCTATTATCGGACTGTCTCAGCCAGGCAGGACAATACATTATCTATTATCAGACTGTCTCAGCCAGGCAGGACAATACATTATCTATTATCAGACTGTCTCAGCCAGGCAGGACAATACATTATCTATTATCAGACTGTCTCAGCCAGGCAGGACAATACATTATCTATTATCAGACTGTCTCAGCCAGGCAGGACAATACATTATCTATTATCAGACTGTCTCAGCCAGGCAGGACAATACATTATCTATTATCAGACTGTCTCAGCCAGGCAGGACAATACATTATCTATTACCGGACTGTCTCAGCCAGGCAGGACAATACATGATCTATTATCGGACTGTCTCAGCCAGGCAGGACAATACATTATCTATTATCAGACTGTCTCAGCCAGGCAGGACAATACATTATCTATTATCAGACTGTCTCAGCCAGGCAGGACAATACATTATCTATTATCAGACTGTCTCAGCCAGGCAGGACAATACATTATCTATTATCAGACTGTCTCAGCCAGGCAGGACAATACATTATCTATTACCGGACTGTCTCAGCCAGGCAGGACAATACATTATCTATTATCAGACTGTCTCAGCCAGGCAGGACAATACATTATCTATTATCAGACTGTCTCAGCCAGGCAGGACAATACATTATCTATTATCAGACTGTCTCAGCCAGGCAGGACAATACATTATCTATTATCAGACTGTCTCAGCCAGGCAGGACAATACATTGTCTATTATCAGACTGTCTCAGCCAGGCAGGACAATACATTATCTATTATCAGACTGTCTCAGCCAGGCAGGACAATACATTATCTATTACCGGACTGTCTCAGCCAGGCAGTGCAATACATTATCCAACTTTAACACTGTAACACAGTCCTGATCCAGTCATAATGAGGAGGAGGAGGAGGAGGAGGAGGCTGCTTCGTGTTGGAACACAGCTGTAGTTTAACATTCCTCCTGTGTTGTGACAACAGGTTCCAGAAGAGGTCTTGATGTGGTCAGAGGCTTTTCCTCTGTGTGTGTGTGTGTTTGATATAAAGAGCTGCTGTAACGGCCGAGTTGTACGGTACAGGCAGCAGCGCTCCAATGGCAGGATTAAACTAACATTCCAGCTAATCTCTCCTGTCAGACAACGGAGCTCCGAAGAAACAAAAAAAAAAGAAAATGGACGTCTTTATTCAGATGCTTTCAGAGGTTCCCAAGCGCAACGGGAACTCAAATATCTCCTGCGATGAGACGTATACAGACAAATACTAATCATGACATGAGTGTTAATTACGTTGCCAGGGTTGACTGGTGGCAGCCTCTGAACTGACAGACAGATTAGCTGAAGGTTTAGTAGTCCGCCCTCACAGACAGGCTGCTTTTACAAAACGTGACTAAATATCCATGTCACCGACAAGATGTTTTCTAGACAGGAAAAGGAGAATCCTAATTACAACAGCATGTTTTTTTTTGTTTTTGAACTGTTCACTAGTTTGACATTGGGCTGGTGAGGTAACCGCCGTGGTATTCTCCCAAAAGACAGTGAGACAAAATATAATTTATAGAAGTCGTTTCGATTCAAACCAAAGGCTGTTTCAGAAAACTGCTAGCTAGCTGCTAGCTAGCTGCTAGCTACCTACAATACAAGGCTATATGTTATTTTAGGTTCTAGAAAACTGCTAGCTAGCTGCTAGCTACCTACAATAGAAGGCTGTATATTATTTTAGGTTCTAGAAAACTGCTAGCTAGCTGCTAGCTATCTACAATACAAGGCTCTGTGTTATTTTAGGTTCTAGAAAACTGCTAGCTAGCTGCTAGCTACCTACAATACAAGGCTATATGTTATTTTAGGTTCAAGAAAACTGCTAGCTAGCTGCTAGCTACCTACAATACAAGGCTATATGTTATTTTAGGTTCTAGAAAACTGCTAGCTAGCTGCTAGCTACCTACAATACAAGGCTATATGTTATTTTAGGTTCCAGAAAATTGCTAGCTACCTGCTAGCTACCTACAATACAAGGTTATATGTTATTTTAGGTTCTAGAAAACTGCTAGCTTGCTAAATGAGTAGGCCTACAATTATAGATACTCTACAGTCTTCTTAGCCGACGTACTGCATAGCTAGACTGATTGTGTTGAGATTCACAAACACTTCCCTTACCATCCGTTTTTGTCCAGAATATTGGGTGTTCATCCCCAGAATGGCCGGAGGCAGCAAACATTGTACTATATGTGATTTACAACCTAACAGCAATGTGTTAGACCACCTAGCCCTTTACTGGTGAATTGTGTTAATCAGGTATTGACTGCATACGTTTTAATTCTGACAACAATACCTTACTGTACATGATGGAATGTTGAGACAAATAGAAGCTGTTTTTTTTTTAAATGAAGTTGATTTAAAAAAACCTGTTATGAAATTGATTTAAAAACCTGTTTATGAAGTTGATTTAAAAACCTGTTATGAAATTGATTTAAAAACCTGTTATGAAATTGATTTAAAAACCTGTTTATGAAGTTGATTTAAAAACCTGTTATGAAGTTGATTTAAAAACCTGTTATGAAATTGATTTAAAAACCTGTTATGAAGTTGATTTAAAAACCTGTTATGAAATTGATTTAAAAACCTGTTTATGAAGTTGATTTAAAAACCTGTTATGAAATTGATTTAAAAACCTGTTATGAAGTTGATTTAAAAACCTGTTTATGAAGTTGATTTTGAAGCATAAAACTCCAGATGTGATATTTTAGACCCACACTATGACTATATGTTCGTTTAATTTCTTCAAAGTAGTTTTAAAAAACCCCATGGTCAATTCCACTTTAAAACACCGAGTGGTACAGAAACACACCAGTTCTGCTGACTATCCGAGAATTCAGGAGGATTGTGTGTCTATTAAACGTTGTAATCAGGCGCCCCCTCGCACCCCTCCACCGTTCATTAACCCCCCCAGAGATATGATAGTGACTTTTAACTCTAACTCTTACAACATGAGCTCATGAAGTAACTATCTCCTTAAATATGTAAAGTACATCGCTAAAACCCAGAGAGTGATTATGGCTTAAGTGTAAAACTCTCTACTCCTGGGATATATTCTACACCGAGATCCGTTTTAAAACGTTCCCTTTATCTGCCTCAACAAGCAGTAGAAAGTTCAGATCCAAACTGCTGTGAGAGACAATTTGTTGGGGGTTGTGATAAAAAGAAGAACTCTTCATTATTTCAGAGTGATTTAACCTCTGTAGAGAGCTGAACCAAGGGAAGTAACAGGGAAGTGATCCTGCAGTAGTAAAGCTGCACCATAGGAAGTGTTCAGGTGTTTAACAGGTAATTAGTGTCGCTGTTTCATCACAGTGATGATCAGGTGATGTATGGTGGAGATAACAGCTTCATTATCATCTGTTATAACAGGAAAGATAATATCAGTTTTTTTTTGGATAGATATTGCTTTTAAAGAGCTGAACAAAGCTTCTTCCTGTGATGGTCTTTTTAGACTGTTAAATTACTCATTAAAGATTAGCTTTCACCTTAATATTATAACATCGGGTCAAAATTGTTCCCAGTCCAGTCTAAAACATTCAAAATAATCTCCATTATGTCAATGTATTTCCTCCATGTGGCCACAACAAGAGATTCACAACAATTCCTTCGGACTCATTATCTTTGTCCTAAAACGACCCTAAAGGCCTCTGGGATTGACAGACCAAGACAAGCCACTCTAAGATAGAGTACCAGAGAGAAGGAGAGAGAGAAAGAGAGAAGAGAGAGAGAGAGAGAGAGAGAGAGAGAGAGGAGAGCGAGTTAGAGATAGAGAGAAAGAGAGAGTGAGAGAGTGAAGAGAGAAAGAGAGAGAAGAGAGAGAGAGAAGAGAGAGAGAGAGAGAGAGAGAGACAGAGACCATAATAATGGTATTGGTATCAGATGCATTGTGGAGAAGGGCAGGCTGATTTCTCCCATCTTCCTGTGATTGTGACGGAGACATTAGGCGGGTCGAGGGTCAGGCTAAGAGGAGACAGCATTGTGTTCAAACTGTCACGCATCACCACCTAGTTTGACATGCACAGGCCCGTTTGTTGTCTGTCCAAACATGCAAATTGCAGACTGCTGTCACGCAGCGGCGGATATGCGGAGTGAGATGAGACCACCTGACCACCTGTAACCAGTGAATAGAGTGATGGACAAGCATTCAGCTCTGCCATTCACAGCTCCTTCAGCCACTCACACAACACTGTCAAATATCTATTCTAATTATTCAAGAGCAGGGAAGTGGAGTGATGGGGAGATCTGAGCTGCAGCAGGTAATGGGGCTGCAGGCTGGAGACAGCTGAGGGTCAGAGTGACGTTATATTGGATCCAGGACTATAGTCGTTAGGTAGATAGGGAACAGGACTATAGTCGTTAGGTAGATAGGGTCCAGGACTATAGTCGTTAGGTAGATAGGGAACAGGACTATAGTCGTTAGGTAGATAAGGTCCAGGACTATAGTCGTTAGGTAGATAGGGTCCAGGACAGTCGTTAGGTAGATAGGGTCCAGGACTATAGTCGTTAGGTAGATAGGGTCCAGGACTATAGTCGTTAGGTAGATAGGGTCCAGGACTATAGTCGTTAGGTAGATAGGGTCCAGGACTATAGTCGTTAGGTAGATAGGGTCCAGGACTATAGTTGTTAGGTAGATAGGGTCCAGGACTCTAGTCGTTAGGTATATAGGGTCCAGGACTATAGTCGTTAGGTAGATAGGGTCCAGGACTATAGTCGTTAGGTAGATAGGGTCCAGGACTATAGTCGTTAGGTAGCTGTATTTATATAGGTTCTAGGACTACAGTCGTTAGGTAGATAGGGTCCAGGACTATAGTCGTTAGGTAGATAGGGTCCAGGACTATAGTCGTTAGGTAGATAGGGTCCAGGACTATAGTCGTTAGGTAGATAGGGAACAGGACTATAGTCGTTAGGTAGATAGGGTCCAGGACTATAGTCGTTAGGTAGATAGGGTCCAGGACTATAGTCGTTAGGTAGATAGGGTCCAGGACTCTAGTCGTTAGGTATATAGGGTCCAGGACTATAGTCGTTAGGTAGATAGGGTCCAGGACTATAGTCGTTAGGTAGATAGGGTCCAGGACTATAGTCGTTAGGTAGCTGTATTTATATAGGTTCTAGGACTACAGTCGTTAGGTAGATAGGGTCCAGGACTATAGTCGTTAGGTAGATAGTGTCCAGGACTATAGTCGTTAGGTAGATAGGGTCCAGGACTATAGTCGTTAGGTAGATAGGGTCCAGGACTACAGTCGTTAGGTAGATAGGATCCAGGACTATAGTCACTGGCTTCCTGTTAAGGCAAGGGCTGATTTCAAGGTTTTACTGCTAACCTACAAAGCATTACATGGGCTTGCTCCTACCTATCTTTCCGATTTGGTCCTGCCGTACATACCTACACGTACGCTACGGTCACAAGACGCAGGCCTCCTAATTGTCCCTAGAATTTCTAAGCAAACGGCTGGAGGTAGGGCTTTCTCCTATAGAGCTCCATTTTTATGGAATGGTCTGCCTAACAATGTGAGAGACGCAGACTCAGTCTCAACCTTTAAGTCTTTACTGAAGACTTATCTCTTCAGTAGGTCCTATGATTAAGTATAGTCTGGCCCAGGAGTGTGAAGGTGAACGGAAAGGCTGGAGCAACGAACCGCCCTTGCTGTCTCTGCCTTGCCGGTTCCCCTCTTTCCACTGGGATTCTCTGCCTCTAACCCTTTTACAGGGGCTGAGTCACTGGCCTACTGGTGTTCTTCCATGCCGTCCATGGGAGGGGTGCGTCACTTGAGTGGGTTGAGTCACTGACGTGGTCTTCCTGTCTGGGTTGGCGCCCCCCCTTGGGTTGTGCCATGGCGGAGATCGTTGTGGGCTATACTCGGCCTTGTCTTAGGACGGTAAGTTGGTGGTTGGAGACATCCCTCTAGTGGTGTGGGGGCTGTGCTTTGGCAAAGTGGGTGGGGTTATATCCTGCCTGTTTGGCCCTGTCCGGGGGTATCATCGGATGGGGCCACAGTGTCTTCTGATCCCTCCTGTCTCAGCCTCCAGTATTTATGCTGCAGTAGTTTATGTGTCGGGGGGCTAGGGTCAGTCTGTTACATCTGGAGTATTTCTCTTGTCTTATCCGGTGTCCTGTGTGAATTTAAATATGCTCTCTCTAATTCTCTCTTTCTCTCTTTCTGTCTTTCTCTCGGAGGACCTGAGCCCTAGGACCATGCCTCAGGACTACCTGGTATGATGACTCCTTGCTGTCCCCAGTCCACCTGGCCGTGCTGCTGCTCCAGTTTCAACTGTTCTGCCTGCGGCTATGGAACCCTGACCTGTTCACCGGACGTGCTTGTTGCACCCTCGACAACTACTATGATTATTATTATTTGACCATGCTGGTCATTTATGAACATTTTAACATCTTGACCATGTTCTGTTATAATATCCACCCGGCACAGCCAGAAGAGGACTGGCCACCCCTCATAGCCTGGTTCCTCTCTAGGTTTCTTACTAGGTTTTTGGCCTTTCTAGGGAGTTTTTCCTAGGGAGTTTTTCCTAGCCACCGTGCTTCTTTCACATGCTTTGCTTGCTGTTTGGGGTTTTAGGCTGAGTTTCTGTA
>NW_027675600.1:192500-260000 GCF_965601325.2 Salmo salar | reverse complement strand
ACTGACTCCCAGTCAGTTTAAACTACAGTACGTACTGACTCCCAGTCAGTTTAAACTACAGTACGTACTGACTCCCAGTCAGTCTGAACTACAGTACTGACTCCCAGTCAGTTTAAACTACAGTACGTACTGACTCCCAGTCAGTTTAAACTACAGTACGTACTGACTCCCAGTCAGTTTAAACTACAGTACATACTGACTCCCAGTCAGTTTAAACTACAATACATACTGACTCCCAGTCAGTTTAAACTACAGTACGTACTGACTCCCAGTCAGTTTAAACTACAGTACGTACTGACTCCCAGTCAGTTTAAACTACAGTACGTACTGACTCCCAGTCAGTTTAAACTACAGTACGTACTGACTCCCAGTCAGTTTAAACTACAGTACGTACTGACTCCCAGTCAGTTTAAACTACAGTACGTACTGACTCCCAGTCAGTTTAAACTACAGTACGTACTGACTCCCAGTCAGTTTAAACTACAGTACGTACTGACTCCCAGTCAGTTTAAACTACAGTACATACTGACTCCCAGTCAGTTTAAACTACAGTACGTACTGACTCCCAGTCAGTTTAAACTACAGTACTGACTCCCAGTCAGTTTAAACTACAGTACGTACTGACTCCCAGTCAGTTTAAACTACAGTACATACTGACTCCCAGTCAGTTTAAACTACAGTACATACTGACTCCCAGTCAGTTTAAACTACAGTACGTACTGACTCCCAGTCAGTTTAAACTACAGTACGTACTGACTCCCAGTCAGTTTAAACTACAGTACGTACTGACTCCCAGTCAGTCTGAACTACAGTACTGACTCCCAGTCAGTTTAAACTACAGTACTGACTCCCAGTCAGTTTAAACTACAGGACGTACTGACTCCCAGTCAGTTTAAACTACAGTACGTACTGACTCCCAGTCAGTTTAAACTACAGTACGTACTGACTCCCAGTCAGTTTAAACTACAGTACGTACTGACTCCCAGTCAGTTTAAACTACAGTACGTACTGACTCCCAGTCAGTCTAAACTACAGTACGTACTGACTCCCAGTCAGTTTAAACTACAGTACGTACTGACTCCCAGTCAGTTTAAACTACAGTACGTACTGACTCCCAGTCAGTTTAAACTACAGTACGTACTGAATCCCAGTCAGTTTAAACTACAGTACGTACTGACTCCCAGTCAGTTTAAACTACAGTACGTACTGACTCCCAGTCAGTTTAAACTACAGTACGTACTGACTCCCAGTCAGTTTAAACTACAGTACGTACTGACTCCCAGTCAGTTTAAACTACAGTACGTACTGACTCCCAGTCAGTCTGAACTACAGTACTGACTCCCAGTCAGTTTAAACTACAGTACGTACTGACTCCCAGTCAGTTTAAACTACAGTACGTACTGACTCCCAGTCAGTTTAAACTACAGTACATACTGACTCCCAGTCAGTTTAAACTACAGTACATACTGACTCCCAGTCAGTTTAAACTACAGTACGTACTGACTCCCAGTCAGTTTAAACTACAGTACGTACTGACTCCCAGTCAGTTTAAACTACAGTACGTACTGACTCCCAGTCAGTTTAAACTACAGTACGTACTGACTCCCAGTCAGTTTAAACTACAGTACGTACTGACTCCCAGTCAGTTTAAACTACAGTACGTACTGACTCCCAGTCAGTTTAAACTACAGTACGTACTGACTCCCAGTCAGTTTAAACTACAGTACGTACTGACTCCCAGTCAGTTTAAACTACAGTACATACTGACTCCCAGTCAGTTTAAACTACAGTACGTACTGACTCCCAGTCAGTTTAAACTACAGTACTGACTCCCAGTCAGTTTAAACTACAGTACGTACTGACTCCCAGTCAGTTTAAACTACAGTACATACTGACTCTCAGTCAGTTTAAACTACAGTACATACTGACTCCCAGTCAGTTTAAACTACAGTACGTACTGACTCCCAGTCAGTTTAAACTACAGTACGTACTGACTCCCAGTCAGTTTAAACTACAGTACGTACTGACTCCCAGTCAGTCTGAACTACAGTACTGACTCCCAGTCAGTTTAAACTACAGTACTGACTCCCAGTCAGTTTAAACTACAGGACGTACTGACTCCCAGTCAGTTTAAACTACAGGACGTACTGACTCCCAGTCAGTTTAAACTACAGGACGTACTGACTCCCAGTCAGTTTAAACTACAGTACGTACTGACTCCCAGTCAGTTTAAACTACAGTACTGACTCCCAGTCAGTTTAAACTCCAGTACTGACTCCCAGTCAGTTTAAACTACAGTACTGACTCCCAGTCAGTTTAAACTACAGTACATACTGACTCCCAGTCAGTTTAAACTACAGGACGTATTGACTCCCAGTCAGTTTAAACTACAGTACTGACTCCCAGTCAGTTTAAACTACAGTACGTACTGACTCCCAGTCAGTTTAAACTACAGTACGTACTGACTCCCAGTCAGTTTAAACTACAGTACTGACTCCCAGTCAGTTTAAACTACAGTACGTACTGACTCCCAGTCAGTTTAAACTACAGTACGTACTGACTCCCAGTCAGTTTAAACTACAGTACTGACTCCCAGTCAGTTTAAACTACAGTACGTACTGACTCCCAGTCAGTTTAAACTACAGTACTGACTCCCAGTCAGTTTAAACTACAGTACGTACTGACTCCCAGTCAGTTTAAACTACAGTACGTACTGACTCCCAGTCAGTTTAAACTACAGTACGTACTGACTCCCAGTCAGTTTAAACTACAGTACGTACTGACTCCCAGTCAGTTTAAACTACAGTACGTACTGACTCCCAGTCAGTTTAAACTACAGTACTGACTCCCAGTCAGTTTAAACTACAGTACGTACTGTATATCAGAGCGGTGTTGTCCCGTTAACGGGACCTTACCGTGTGTTCGGCTGCCAAATGATCCCTTCAACCTGGGGATTAGATTTACTACTTTAATGATAAGGGTAGAAAACCTCCTCATTATGCAATTTAGTTCAGTCAAACGTATTCAAACTCCACCTTTATTACCCCGGAGGTACTTTACATAAATTGAATAAATCTTCTGATACTCAGTGAAAATCAGACATATCAAAGCCTGTCCGTCTTTGAAGTGTGCTAGTCTAATTCCAAAACAGATTTCCATGATAAATAAATACATTATTTATGAATTGAGGGGCGAAAAAAAACAACAATAAAAATGCATGAAACATTTTCAGCCACGGAAATGTCAAGAGAGAGAACGACACGAGTGTGGAGCGAGTCTGAAGCAGCCAGTCTGACAGAGTCCCTCGTAGAGCGGTCTGAAGCAGCCTGACAGAGCTCCTCATAGAGCGGTCTGAAGCAGTCTGACAGAGCTCCTCGTAGAGCGGTCTGAAGCAGTCTGACAGAGCTCCTCATAGAGCGGTCTGAAGCAGTCTGACAGAGCTCCTCGTAGAGCGGTCTGAAGCAGTCTGACAGAGCCCCTCGTAGAGCGGTCTGAAGCAGTCTGACAGAGCCCCTCGTAGAGCGGTCTGAAGCAGTCTGTCTGACAGAGCCCCTCGTAGAGCGGTCTGAAGCAGTCTGTCTGACAGAGCCCCTCATAGAGCGGTCTGAAGCAGTCTGACTGAGCCCCTCGTAGAGCGGTCTGAAGCAGCCTGACAGAGTCCCTCGTAGAGCGGTCTGAAGCAGTCTGACAGAGCTCCTCGTAGAGCGGTCTGAAGCAGTCAGTCTGACAGAGTCCCTCGTAGAGCGGTCTGAAGCAGTCAGTCTGACAGAGTCCCTCGTAGAGCGGTCTGAAGCAGTCTGACAGAGTCCCTCGTAGAGCGGTCTGAAGCAGTCTGACAGAGTCCCTCGTAGAGCGGTCTGAAGCAGTCAGTCTGACAGAGCCCCTCGTAGAGCGGTCTGAAGCAGTCTGACAGAGCCCCTCGTAGAGCGGTCTGAAGCAGTCTGACAGAGCCCCTCGTAGAGCGGTCTGAAGCAGTCTGACTGAGCCCCTCGTAGAGCGGTCTGAAGCAGCCTGACAGAGTCCCTCGTAGAGCGGTCTGAAGCAGTCTGACAGAGCTCCTCGTAGAGCGGTCTGAAGCAGTCTGTCAGAGCCCCTCGTAGAGCGGTCTGAAGCAGCCTGACAGAGCCTCTCGTAGAGCGGTCTGAAGCAGTCTGACAGAGCCCCTCGTAGAGCGGTCTGAAGCAGCCTGACAGAGCCCCTCGTAGAGCGGTCTGAAGCAGTCAGTCTGACAGAGCCCCTCGTAGAGCGGTCTGAAGCAGCCTGACAGAGCTCCTCGTAGAGCGGTCTGAAGCAGTCAGTCTGACAGAGCCCCTCGTAGAGCGGTCTGAAGCAGCCTGACAGAGCTCCTCGTAGAGCGGTCTGAAGCAGTCAGTCTGACAGAGTCCCTCGTAGAGCGGTCTGAAGCAGTCTGACAGAGCCCCACGTAGAGCGGTCTGAAGCAGTCTGACAGAGCTCCTCGTAGAGCGGTCTGAAGCAGTCTGACAGAGCTCCTCGTAGAGCGGTCTGAAGCAGTCTGACAGACACTTTTCAATTCTACTCTTCAGACTACTGTTCATTCTGACTATCTGACTCCTAATCTGTTTCTAACCCGGTGTTTCTACTCTTCAGACTACTGTTCATTCTGACTATCTGACTCCTAATCTGTTTCTAACCCGGTGTTTCTACTCTTCAGACTACTGTTCATTCTGACTATCTGACTCCTAATCTGTTTCTAACCTGGTGTTTCTACTCTTCAGACTACTGTTCATTCTGACTATCTGACTCCTAATCTGTTTCTAACCTGGTGTTTCTACTCTTCAGACTACTGTTCATTCTGACTATCTGACTCCTAATCTGTTTCTAACCCGGTGTTTCTACTCTTCAGACTACTGTTCATTCTGACTACCTGACTCCTAATCTGTTGTAGGACCCCTAGTGTTTTGATTATATTCTGAACTGAAATATAAACTCAATAAGATTTTACTTACTTTCAGTTCATATTCAGGAATTCAGTCAATTTAAATAAATTCCTTAGACCTTAATCTATGGATTTCACAGGACTGGGAATACAGATATGCATCTGTTGATCACAGGTACACTAAATGGCTGTAACGAGGGTCGTATGAAGGGGACCAAGGCGTAAAGTGCTCATATTTCTTTTAATGACGACACTTAAACAAAAATAACAAAAACGACTACCCACAAAACCCAATGGAAAAAAACAGGCTGCCTAAGTATGGTTCCTAATTAGAGACAACGATAGACAGCTGTCTCTGGTTAGGAACCATACTCGGCCCAACATAAAGAAATACAAAACATAGAAACTGAACATAGAAATACAAAAACAGACAAACACCCCCTGTCACGCCCTGACCTACTCTACCATAGAAAATAACAACTTACTACGGTCAGGACGTGACAATGGCCAAAAGTATGTGGACATCTACTCGTCGAACATCTCATTCCAAAATCATGGGCATTAATATGGAGTTGGTCCCCCCTTTACTGCTATAAAAGCCTCCACTCTTCTGGGAAGGCTTTCCACCAGATGTTGGAACATTGCTGCTGGGACTTTCTTCCATTCAGTCACAAGAGCATTAGTGAGGTGGGGGACTGATGTTGGGCGATTAGACCTGGCTCGCAGTCGGCGTTCCAATTCATCCCGAAAGCTTTTCGATGGGGTTAAGGTCAGGGCTCTGTGCAGGCCATTCAAGTTCTTCCACACTGATCTCGACAAACCGTTTCTGTATGGACCTCGCTTTGTGCACGGGGGCATTGTCATGCTGAAACAGGAAAGGGCCTTCCCCAAACTGTTGCCACAAAGTTGGAAGCACAGAATCGTCTAGAATGTCATTGTATGCTGTAGGGTTAAGATTTCCCTTCACTGGAATTAAGGGAGCCCGAACCATGAAAAACAGCCCCAGACCATTATTCCTCCTCCACCAAACTTTACAGTTGGCCCTATGTATTGGGGCAGGTAGTGTTCTCCTCGCATCCGCCGAACCCAGATTCATCCGCCAAACCCAGATTCATCTGTCTGAATGCCAGAAGGTGAAGCGTGATTCATCACTCCAGAGAACGTGTTTCCACTGCTCCAGAGTACAATGGCGGCGAGCTTTACACCACTCCAACCAATGCTTTGCATTGCACATGGTGATCTTAGGCTTGTGTGCGGCTGCTCGGCCATGGAAACCCATTTCATGAAACTTCCGACTAACAGTTATCGTGCTGATGTTGCTTCCAGAGGCAGTTTGGAACTCGGTAGTGAGTGATGCAACTGAGGACAGACGATTTTTACGCGCTTCGCACTTCAGCAGTCGGAGGTCCCGTTCTGTGAGTTTGTGTGGCCTACCACTTCCCGGCTGAGCCGTTGTTGCTCCTAGACGTTTCCACTTCACAATAGCAGCACTTACAATTGACAGGGGCAGCTTTACCAGCGCAGAAATCTGACGAACTGACTTGTTGGAAAGGTGGCGTCCTGTGACTGTGCCATGTTGAATGTTACTGAGCTCTTCAGGAAGGCCGTTCTATTGCCAATGTTTGTCTATGGAGATTGCATGGCTGTGTGCTCAGTTTTAAACACCTGTCAGCAAACGGTGTGGCTGAAATAGCCGAATCCACTCATTTTATAGGGTGTCCACATACGTTTGTATATACAGTGTACCTTTTAAAAAAAAGTAGGGCCGTGAATCAGAAAACCAGTGGCCTTTTATTGTCCCCAACACAAGGTGCACCTGTGTAATGATCCTGCCGTTTAATCAGCTTCTTGATATGCCACACCTGTCAGGTGGACGGATTATCTTGTCAATGTTCACCAACATTGATGTAAACACATTTTGTGAATTACATTCGAGAGAAATATGCTTTTTGTTATTAAAATAATGAACATTTCTGGGATCTTTCATTTCAGCTCATGAAACATGGGACCAACACTTTACAATGTTGCATTGATATTGTTATTCCAGCGTAGAGTAAATATACGACCTCTTGGTGATGTTATTCAGGAAAACAATGTCAACCTGGTTTGGTATCTCATGTTCATCTCTGCTGGTCAAACCTTCAACATGGATGTGACACTACGATGCTTTCGGCTGAACTTTACTTCCTGCATCTCAACGGTCAGTTGAATCGGAGTTAGATACAAAGGGGGGGGGGGGGGGGGGGGGGGGGGGTTGGCCGTCCGACAGGCCTGATTACCCAGCAGGGCCAAGATGAACACGGTTACCACGGTGATTACCCGGCAGGGCCAAGATGAACACGGTTACCACGGTGATTACCCGGCAGGGCCAAGATGAACACGGTTACCACAGTGTGTTGATAGCTCACATAGCATGCAGATAGCTAACATAGCATGCAGATAGCTAACGTAGCATGCAGATAGTTAACATGGCATGCAGATAGCTAACATAGCATGCAGATAGTTAACATGGCATGCAGATAGCTAACATAGCATGCAGATAGTTAATATAGCATGCAGATAGTTAACATAGCATGCAGATAGCTAACATAGCATGCAGATAGCTAACATAGGATGCAGATAGTTAACATGGCATGCAGATAGCTAACATAGCATGCAGATAGTTAATATAGCATGCAGATAGCTAACGTAGCATGCAGATAGTTAACATGGCATGCAGATAGCTAACATAGGATGCAGATAGCTAACATAGCATGCAGATAGTTAACATGGCATGCAGATAGCTAACATAGCATGCAGATAGTTAATATAGCATGCAGATAGCTAACGTAGCATGCAGATAGCTAACATAGCATGCAGATCGCTAACATAGCATGCAGATAGTTAACATAGGATGCAGATAGCTAACATAGCATGCAGATAGCTAACATAGCATGCAGATAGCTAACATAGGATGCAGATAGTTAACATGGCATGCAGATAGCTAACATAGCATGCAGATAGTTAACATAGCATGCAGATAGCTAACATAGCATGCAGATAGCTAACATAGGATGCAGATAGTTAACATGGCATGCAGATAGCTAACATAGCATGCAGATAGTTAATATAGCATGCAGATAGCTAACGTAGCATGCAGATAGTTAACATGGCATGCAGATAGCTCACATAGCATGCAGATAGCTCACATAGCATGCAGATAGCGCACATAGCATGCAGATAGTTAACATAGCATGCAGATAGTTAACATGGCATGCAGATAGCTAACATAGCATGGGGGGGGGGGGGGGGGGGGGGGGGGTTGGCCGTCCGACAGGCCTGATTACCCAGCAGGGCCAAGATGAACACGGTTACCACGGTGATTACCCGGCAGGGCCAAGATGAACACGGTTACCACGGTGATTACCCGGCAGGGCCAAGATGAACACGGTTACCACAGTGTGTTGATAGCTCACATAGCATGCAGATAGCTAACATAGCATGCAGATAGTTAATATAGCATGCAGATAGCTAACGTAGCATGCAGATAGTTAACATGGCATGCAGATAGCTAACATAGCATGCAGATAGTTAATATAGCATGCAGATAGCTAACGTAGCATGCAGATAGTTAACATGGCATGCAGATAGCTAACATAGCATGCAGATAGCTAACATAGGATGCAGATAGTTAACATGGCATGCAGATAGCTAACATAGCATGCAGATAGTTAATATAGCATGCAGATAGCTAACGTAGCATGCAGATAGCTAACATAGCATGCAGATAGCTAACATAGCATGCAGATAGCTAACATAGCATGCAGATAGCTAACATAGGATGCAGATAGTTAACATGGCATGCAGATAGCTAACATAGCATGCAGATAGTTAACATAGCATGCAGATAGCTAACATAGCATGCAGATAGTTAACATAGCATGCAGATAGCTAACATAGCATGCAGATAGCTAACATAGGATGCAGATAGTTAACATGGCATGCAGATAGCTAACATAGCATGCAGATAGCTAACATAGGATGCAGATAGTTAACATGGCATGCAGATAGCTAACATAGCATGCAGATAGTTAACATAGCATCCAGATAGTTAACATAGCATGCAGATAGTTAACATAGCATGCAGATAGCTAACATAGCATGCAGATAGTTAACATAGCATGCAGATAGCTTACATAGCATGCAGATAGTTAACATAGCATGCAGATAGTTAACATGGCATGCAGATAGCTAACATAGCATGCAGATAGTTAACATAGCATGCAGATAGCTCACATAGCATGCAGATAGTTAACATAGCATGCAGATAGTTAACATAGCATGCAGATAGTTAACATAGCATGCAGATAGTTAACATAGCATGCAGATAGTTAACATAGCATGCAGATAGCTCACATAGCATGCAGATAGCTAACATAGCATGCAGATAGCTCACATAGCATGCAGATAGTTAACATAGCATGCAGATAGTTAACATAGCATGCAGATAGTTAACATAGCATGCAGATAGTTAACATAGCATGCAGATAGCTCACATAGCATGCAGATAGCTAACATAGCATGCAGATAGTTAACATAGCATGCAGATAGTTAACATAGCATGCAGATAGTTAACATAGCATGCAGATAGCTAACATAGCATGCAGATAGCTCACATAGCATGCAGATAGTTAACATAGCATGCAGATAGTTAACATAGCATGCAGATAGTTAACATAGCATGCAGATAGTTAACATAGCATGCAGATAGCTAACGTAGAATGCAGATAGTTAACATAGCATGCAGATAGCGAACATAGCATGCAGATAGCTAACATAGCATGCAGATAGTTAACATAGCATGCAGATAGTTAACATAGCATGCAGATAGCTCACATAGCATGCAGATAGCGAACATAGCATGCAGATAGTTAACATAGCATGCAGATAGTTAACATAGCATGCAGATAGCTCACATAGCATGCAGATAGTTAACATAGCATGCAGATAGTTAACATAGCATGCAGATAGCTAACATAGCATGCAGATAGCTCACATAGCATGCAGATAGTTAACATAGCATGCAGATAGCTAACATAGCATGCAGATAGCTCACATAGCATGCAGATAGCTAACATAGCATGCAGATAGCTAACATAGCATGCAGATAGCTAACATAGCATGCAGATAGCTAACATAGCATGCAGATAGCTAACATAGCATGCAGATAGCTAACATAGCATGCAGATAGTTAACATAGCATGCAGATAGCTAACATAGCATGCAGATAGCTAACATAGCATGCAGATAGCTAACATAGCATGCAGATAGCTAACATAGCATGCAGATAGCTAACATAGCATGCAGATAGCTAACATAGCATGCTTTTACTGTGGCCACACAGCAGGCGTTCTGCCTTTTGAAGTCCCCCAGGTTCCAGAGATGGAAAAACGGCTTCCATTCACTGAATAAACTACACAATAGATTATCTAAAATCAGACTGTGAGACGAGTCGTTCCACAGAGCTGTATTCTGACCGTGGAGACAGAACCTGACCTACGTTATGACGAGTCGTTCCACAGAGCTGTATTCTGACCTTGGAGACAGAACCTGACCTACGTTATGACGAGTCGTTCCACAGAGCTGTATTCTGACCGTGGAGACAGAACCTGACCTACGTTATGACGAGTCGTTCCACAGAGCTGTATTCTGACCGTGGAGACAAAACCTGACCTACGTTGTGACAGCGGATCGATATTCAACCCTGTCTTTTCACGTGTTGTCAATGGAATGTCCAACATATATCATACTGCAACACATCATACTGCAACACATCATACTGCAACACATCATACTGCAACACATCATACTGCAACACATCATACTGCAACACTGTCTAGTCATCATACTGCAACACATCATACTGCAACACAGCCTAGTCATCATACTGCAACACAGTCTAGTCATCATACTGCAACACAGCCTAGTCATCATACTGCAACACAGCCTAGTCATCATACTGCAACACAGCCTAGTCATCATACTGCAACACAGCCTAGTGTAAACATGTGTTGTTGTCATCATACTGCAACACAGTCTAGTGTAAACATGTGTTGTCATCATCATACTGCAACACAGTCTAGTGTAAACATGTGTTGTCATCATCATCATACTGCAACACAGTCTAGTGTAAACATGTGTTGTCATCATCATACTGCAACACAGTCTAGTGTAAACATGTGTTGTTGTCATCATACTGCAACACAGTCTAGTGTAAACATGTGTTGTCATCATCATCATACTGCAACACAGTCTAGTGTAAACATGTGTTGTCATCATCATCATACTGCAACACAGTCTAGTGTAAACATGTGTTGTTGTCATCATACTGCAACACAGTCTAGTGTAAACATGTGTTGTCATCATCATCATACTCCAACACAGTCTAGTGTAAACATGTGTTGTCATCATCATACTGCAACACAGTCTAGTGTAAACATGTGTTGTTGTCATCATACTGCAACACAGTCTAGTGTAAACATGTGTTGTCATCATCATCATACTGCAACACAGTCTAGTGTAAACGTGTTGTCATCATCATCATACTGCAACACAGTCTAGTGTAAACATGTGTCATCATCATACTGCAACACAGTCTAGTGTAAACATGTGTCATCATTATACTGCAACACAGTCTAGTGTAAACGTGTCATCATCATACTGCAACACAGTCTAGTGTAAACATGTGTTGTCATCATCATCATACTGCAACACAGTCTAGTGTAAACATGTGTTGTCATCATCATACTGCAACACAGTCTAGTGTAAACATGTGTTGTTGTCATCATACTGCAACACAGTCTAGTGTAAACATGTGTTGTCATCATCATACTGCAACACAGTCTAGTGTAAACATGTGTTGTCATCATCATACTGCAACACAGTCTAGTGTAAACATGTGTTGTCATCATCATCATACTGCAACACAGTCTAGTGTAAACATGTGTCGTCATTATACTGCAACACAGTCTAGTGTAAACATTTGTCATCATTATACTGCAACACAGTCTAGTGTAAACATGTGTTGTCATTATACTGCAACACAGTCTAGTGTAAACATGTGTCATCATCATACTGCAACACAGTCTAGTGTAAACATGTGTCATCATCATACTGCAACACAGTCTAGTGTAAACATGTGTTGTCATCATCATCATACTGCAACACAGTCTAGTGTAAACATGTGTTGTTGTCATCATCATACTGCAACACAGTCTAGTGTAAACATGTGTTGTCATCATCATCATACTGCAACACAGTCTAGTGTAAACATGTGTTGTCATTATACTGCAACACAGTCTAGTGTAAACATGTGTCATCATCATACTGCAACACAGTCTAGTGTAAACATGTGTCATCATCATACTGCAACACAGTCTAGTGTAAACATGTGTTGTCATCATCATCATACTGCAACACAGTCTAGTGTAAACATGTGTCATCATTATACTGCAACACAGTCTAGTGTAAACATGTGTCATCATTATACTGCAACACAGTCTAGTGTAAACATGTGTCATCATTATACTGCAACACAGTCTAGTGTAAACATGTGTTGTCATCATCATCATACTGCAACACAGTCTAGTGTAAACATGTGTCATCATTATACTGTCTTGGAAATCCGTGTTTCTGCATGCCATGACGAAGTTGCGCACCTGCTTAAATTGGTTTCCTATTGAACATACTTCTTTCTGAAATAAATATTATAGTTTGATTACATTTCAGGGTGTCTGAGGAGTCAATAGAAAAGTTTAGATTTTCGTATTCCTTTCTCTGCAAGTTGAACGAGTGGATTTGCTCAAATCGATGGCGCCAACTAAACAGACATTTTGAGATATAAAGAAGGATTTTATCTAACAAAACGACACTACATGTTATAGCTGGGACCCTTTGGATGACAAATCAGAGGAAGATTTAGAAAAAGTTAAGTGAATATTTAATCGTTATATGTGAATGTCTGAAACCTGTGCCGGTGGAAAAATATTTTGATGTCGGGAGCCGTCCTCAAGAAATCGCATGGCATGTTTTTCGCTGTAATAGCTACTGTAAATCGGACAGTGCAGTTAGATTAACAAGAATTTAAGCTTTCAGCAGATATAAGACACTTATATGTACCTAAATGTTTAAAATACATAATATTTCTGATAATTTATTTGAATTACTCCCCATCCAGGTTCACTGGAGGTTGTCCCACTAGCGGGACACCGATCCTTAATTAAACTGCTAGGGACCTGGGGATTGTTTACATATATAAATATAAAAAACACTTTGTTTCCTATAGGGCAAAAAACAGCTAATTACAAATGGAAACAAATTGAAAATGTAAATGAATGAAACAGAGTAAATACCTGTGGCTACATTACAAAGGGGCCTGTCGGGCATAAATAATGGACCTCTGAGAGGGATCATTCAACCTGTGGGACCACAAGGTTACAGCTGTAGGAGCTGGGACGGCTAACAGCGTGGAAATTATTTACGTGGGAGAATCCATCTTCATCATCTGAGCCTCACCTTCATCTCCATCACACATAATTAAAGGAAGGTCAGTGTCTCCCCACTCATCCTTCCACCTACTCCTCGTCCCTCACCCCCCACTTATTTACATAATAAATCACATCCATACACTAAGGGGGGGGGGGTTGTTGACACAAACAGACTGCAACTACCAAACTAGGCTCAGACAAAGACTGATCCTAGTTACTGATCTGCTACAGTCAGACTGATCCTAGTTACTGATCTACTACAGTCATACTGATCCTAGTTACTGATCTGCTACAGTCAGACTGATCCTAGTTACTGATCTACTACAGTCATACTGATCCTAGTTACTGATCTACTACAGTCAGACTGATCCTAGTTACTGATCTACTACAGTCAGACTGATCCTAGTTACTGATCTACTACAGTCAGACTGATCCTAGTTACTGATCTACTACAGTCATACTGATCCTAGTTACTGATCTGCTACAGTCAGACTGATCCTAGTTACTGATCTACTACAGTCATACTGATCCTAGTTACTGATCTGCTACAGTCAGACTGATCCTAGTTACTGATCTACTACAGTCAGACTGATCCTAGTTACTGATCTACTACAGTCAGACTGATCCTAGTTACTGATCTACTACAGTCATACCAAGACTGATCCTAGTTACTGATCTGCTACAGTCATACTGATCCTAGTTACTGATCTACTACAGTCAGACTGATCCTAGTTACTGATCTACTACAGTCATACTGATCCTAGTTACTGATCTACTACAGTCAGACTGATCCGAGTTACTGATCTACTACAGTCATACCAAGACTGATCCTAGTTACTGATCGACTACAGTCATACTGATCCTAGTTACTGATCTACTACAGTCATACTGATCCTAGTTACTGATCTACTACAGTCAGACGGATCCTAGTTACTGATCTACTACAGTCAGACTGATCCTAGTTACTGATCTACTACAGTCATACCAAGACTGATCCTAGTTACTGATCGACTACAGTCATACTGATCCTAGTTACTGATCTACTACAGTCATACTGATCCTAGTTACTGATCTACTACAGTCAGACTGATCCTAGTTACTGATCTACTACAGTCATACTGATCCTAGTTACTGATCTACTACAGTCAGACTGATCCTAGTTACTGATCTACTACAGTCATACTGATCCTAGTTACTGATCTGCTACAGTCATACTGATCCTAGTTACTGATCTACTACAGTCATACTGATCCTAGTTACTGATCTACTACAGTCAGACTGATCCTAGTTACTGATCTACTACAGTCATACTGATCCTAGTTACTGATCTACTACAGTCATACTGATCCTAGTTACTGATCTACTACAGTCATACTGATCCTAGTTACTGATCTACTACAGTCAGACTGATCCTAGTTACTGATCTACTACAGTCATACCAAGACTGATCCTAGTTACTGATCTACTACAGTCATACCAAGACTGACCCTAGTTACTGATCTACTACAGTCAGACTGATCCTAGTTACTGATCTACTACAGTCATACCAAGACTGATCCTAGTTACTGATCTACTACAGTCATACCAAGACTGATCCTAGTTACTGATCTACTACAGTCATACTGATCCTAGTTACTGATCTACTACAGTCATACCAAGACTGATCCTAGTTACTGATCTGCTACAGTCATACTGATCCTAGTTACTGATCTGCTACAGTCAGACTGATCCTAGTTACTGATCTACTACAGTCATACTGATCCTAGTTACTGATCTGCTACAGTCAGACTGATCCTAGTTACTGATCTACTACAGTCATACTGATCCTAGTTACTGATCTACTACAGTCATACTGATCCTAGTTACTGATCTACTACAGTCATACCAAGACTGATCCTAGTTACTGATCTGCTACAGTCATACCAAGACTGATCCTAATTACTGATCTACTACAGTCATACTGATCCTAGTTACTGATCTACTACAGTCATACCAAGACTGATCCTAGTTACTGATCTACTACAGTCATACTGATCCTAGTTACTGATCTACTACAGTCATACCAAGACTGATCCTAGTTACTGATCTACTACAGTCAGACTGATCCTAGTTACTGATCTACTACAGTCAGACTGATCCTAGTTACTGATCTACTGCAGTCATACCAAGCATTTCACTACGCTCACAATAACATCTGCTAACCATGTGTTCTTGGTTAAAAATTTGATTTTCATTTGATGAAACTGGCTCTCATGAGGACCGCCACAGGACAGGAAGACCCAGAGTTTCCTCTGCTGCAGAGGATAAGTTCATTAGAGTTACCAGCCTCAGAAATTGCAGCCCAAATAAATGCTGCACAGAGTTCAAGTAACAGACACATCTCAACATCAACTGTTCAGAGGAGACTGCGTGAATCAGGCCTTCATGGTCGAATTGCTGCAAAGGAACCACTACTAAAGGACACCAATAAGAAGAAGAGACTTGCTTGGGCCAAGAAACACGAGCAATGGACATTAGACCGGTGGAACTCTGTCCTTTGGTCTGATGAGTCCAAATTTGAGATTTTTGGTTCCAACCGTCATGTCTTTATGAGATGCAGAGTAGGTGAACGGATGATCTCCGCATGTGTGGTTCCCACCGTGAAGCATGGAGGAGGAGGTGTGATGGTGTAGGCTTTGCTTGTGACACTGTCAGTAATTTATTTAGAATTCAAGGCACATTTATCCAGCATGGCTACCACAGCATTCTGCAGCGATATGCCTTCCCATCTGGTTTGCGCTTAGTGGGACTATAATTTTGTTTTTCAACAGGAAAATGACCCAACACACGTCCAGGCTGTGTAAGAGCTATTTTACCAAGAAGGAGAGTGATGGAGTGCTGCATCAGATGACCTGGCCTCCACAATCACCCCACCTCAACCCAATTGAGATGGTTTGGGATGAGTTGGACTGCAGAGTGAAGGAAAAGCAGCCAACAAGTGCTCAGCATATGTGGGAACTCCTTCAAGTCTGTTGGAAAAGCATTCCAGGTGAAGCTGGTTGAGAGAATGCCAAGAGTGTGCAAAGCTGTCTTCAAGGCAAAGGGTGGCTAATTTGAAGAATCTCAAATATATTTTGATTTCTTTAACACTTTTTTGGTTACTACATGATTCCATATGAGTTATTTCATAGTTTTAATGTCTTCACTATTATTCTACAATGTAGAAAATAGTACAAAATTAAGAAAAACCCCTGGAATGAGTAGGTGTGTCCAAACGTTTGACTGGTACTGTAATTACTGAAGGCTTCACGGTTAATAAAACAACCTTTGTTTAATGTACCATCAGTGTTTTGTTGGTTAAATGTTGTTAAACGGGACCAACGTTCTAAACTAGTTTGATTTCACTCATATCTGTTTTACATCACTTCCCAATAGAAATCCAGAGAACACATGTATCTGTGTTGAGTTACCAGGAGGTACCGCGTGCTGTCTGTCCCTCTGGCGCGGTCTCAGTCATCAGCCAATTGATGTGATTGAACCAGTCTTTAGCCGTCAAAAAAGCAGAACAGCTCAATAGCATCTATATGCACTGAGCACTCTGGACAATGAGACCACACAGGCTGTTGCTTTGGCAATGAATTTCAATTCCACTAATTGTCTAGAAGTCATTATTAAATCTCTCAGAGGAGAGAACAGGTCCCAGGGAGAAGATAAAGCAGCGACGTGGAGCAGGATTCTGACTGACAATATCCTGCAGCACTCCGGATACATTAACTACTGTTGTCTTATATCTCATATCATTAACTACTGTTGTTGTCTTATCTCCCATATCATTAACTACTGTTGTCTTATCTCTCATATCATTAACTACTGTTGTCTTATCTCTCTTATCATTAACTACTGTTGTTGTCTTAAATCTCTTATCATTAACTACTGTTGTTGTCTTATCTCTCTATCATTAACTACTGTTGTCTTATCTCTCATATCATTAACTACTGTTGTTGTCTTATCTCTCATATCATTAACTACTGTTGTCTTATCTCTCTTATCATTTACTACTGTTGTCTTATCTGTCTTATCATTAACTACTGTTGTCTTATCTCTCATATCATTAACTACTGTTGTCTTATCGCTCATATCATTAACTACTGTTGTCTTATCTCTCTTATCATTAACTACTGTTGTCTTATCTCTCATATCATTAACTACTGTTGTTGTCTTATCTCTCATATCATTAACTACTGTTGTCTTATCTCTCTTATCATTAACTACTGTTGTTGTCTTATCTCTCATATCATTAACTACTGTTGTCTTATCTCTCTTATCATTAACTACTGTTGTAGTCTTATCTCTCATATCATTAACTACTGTTGTCTTATCTGTCTTATACTTAACTACTGTTGTTGTCTTATCTCTCTTATCAATAACTACTGTTGTCTTATCTCTCTTATCATTAACTACTGTTGTCTTATCTGTCTTATACTTAACTACTGTTGTTGTCTTATCTCTCATATCATTAACTACTGTTGTCTTATCTCTCATATCATTAACTACTGTTGTTGTCTTATCTCTCTTATCATTAACTACAGTTGTCTTATCTCTCATATCATTAACTACTGTTGTTGTCTTATCTCCCATATCATTAACTACTGTTGTCTTATCTCTCATATCATTAACTACTGTTGTCTTATCTCTCTTATCATTAACTACTGTTGTTGTCTTATCTCTCATAGGTCAGAGATCTGGCTGCATCTTCTCCTGAGACTATTTAACTATTGCTAATAGTCCGGGTAGCCATTTGATTAGCTGTTCCGGAGTCTCATGGCCTGGGGGTAGAAGTACTGGGCCGTACGCACTTCCCCCTGTAGCGCCTTGCGGTCGGAGGCCGAGCAGTTGCCGTACCAGGCGGTGATGCGACCAGTCAGGATGATTTCGACGGTGCAGCTGTTGAACTTTTAAGGGGATCTGATTACCCATGACAAATCTTTTCAGTCTCCTGAGGGGGGAATAGGCTTTGTCGTGCCCTCTTCACCACTGTCTCGGTGTGTTTGGACCATTCTAGTTTGTTGGTGATGTGGACACCGAAGAACTTGAAGTTCTCAACCTGCTCCACTGCAGCCCCGTCGATGAGAAATGGGGGCGTGCTCGTTCCTCCTATTCCTGCAGTCCACAATCATCTCCTTTGTCTTGATCACGTTGAGGTAGAGGTTGTTGTCCTGTTACCACAGCGCCAGATCTCTGACCTCCTTCTTCCCCTCCTCATATGGCTGGTATAAACACACAGAACACTAGGGAACGCCTTGCTAACCTCATATGGCTGGTATAAACACACAGAACACTAGGGAACGCCTTGCTAACCTCATATGGCTGGTATAAACACACAGAACACTAGGGAACGCCTTGCTAACCTCATATGGCTGGTATAAACACACAGAACACTAGGGAAAGCCTTGCTAACCTCATATGGCTGGTATAAACACACAGAACACTAGGGAACGCCTGCTGCTAACCTCATATGGCTGGTATAAACACACAGAACACTAGGGAACGCCTTGCTAACCTCATATGGCTGGTATAAACACACAGAACACTAGGGAACGCCTTGCTAACCTCATATGGCTGGTATAAACACACAGAACACTAGGGAACGCCTTGCTAACCTCATATGGCTGGTATAAACACACAGAACACTAGGGAACGCCTTGCTAACCTCATATGACTGGTATAAACACACAGAACACTAGGGAACGCCTGCTAACCTCATATGGCTGGTATAAACACACAGAACATTAAGGAACGCCTGCTAACCTCATATGGCTGGTATAAACACACAGAACACTAGGGAACGCCTGCTAACCTCATATGACTGGTATAAACACACAGAACACTAGGGAACGCCTTGCTAACCTCATATGACTGGTATAAACACACAGAACACTAGGGAACGCCTTGCTAACCTCATATGACTGGTATAAACACACAGAACACTAGGGAACGCCTTGCTAACCTCATATGGCTGGTATAAACACACAGAACACTAGGGAACGCCTTGCTAACCTCATATGACTGGTATAAACACACAGAACACTAGGGAAAGCCTTGCTAACCTCATATGGCTGGTATAAACACACAGAACACTAGGGAACGCCTTGCTAACCTCATATGGCTGGTATAAACACACAGAACACTAGGGAACGCCTTGCTAACCTCATATGGCTGGTATAAACACACAGAACACTAGGGAACGCCTTGCTAACCTCATATGACTGGTATAAACACACAGAACACTAGGGAACGCCTGCTAACCTCATATGGCTGGTATAAACACACAGAACACTAGGGAACGCCTTGCTGCTAACCTCATATGGCTGGTATAAACACACAGAACACTAGGGAACGCCTTGCTAACCTCATATGGCTGGTATAAACACACAGAACACTAGGGAACGCCTGCTAACCTCATATGACTGGTATAAACACACAGAACACTAGGGAACGCCTTGCTGCTAACCTCATATGACTGGTATAAACACACAGAACACTAGGGAACGCCTTGCTAACCTCATATGACTGGTATAAACACACAGAACACTAGGGAACGCCCTTGCTAACCTCATATGGCTGGTATAAACACACAGAACACTAGGGAACGCCTTGCTAACCTCATATGACTGGTATAAACACACAGAACACTAGGGAACGCCTTGCTGCTAACCTCATATGGCTGGTATAAACACACAGAACACTAGGGAACGCCTTGCTAACCTCATATGGCTGGTATAAACACACAGAACACTAGGGAAAGCCTTGCTAACCTCATATGGCTGGTATAAACACACAGAACACTAGGGAACGCCTTGCTGCTAACCTCATATGACTGGTATAAACACACAGAACACTAGGGAACGCCTAGCTGCTAACCTCATATGGCTGGTATAACACACAGAACACTAGGGAACGCCTGCTAACCTCATATGGCTGGTATAAACACACAGAACACTAGGGAACGCCTAGCTGCTAACCTCATATGACTGGTATAAACACACAGAACACTAGGGAACGCCTTGCTAACCTCATATGGCTGGTATAAACAGACAGAACATTAGGGAACGCCTGCTAACCTCATATGGCTGGTATAAACACACAGAACACTAGGGAACGCCCTGCTAACCTCATATGACTGGTATAAACACACAGAACACTAGGGAACGCCTGCTAACCTCATATGACTGGTATAAACACACAGAACACTAGGGAACGCCTTGCTAACCTCATATGGCTGGTATAAACACACAGAACACTAGGGAACGCCTTGCTGCTAACCTCATATGGCTGGTATAAACACACAGAACACTAGGGAACGCCTTGCTGCTAACCTCATATGGCTGGTATAAACACACAGAACACTAGGGAACGCCTGCTAACCTCATATGGCTGGTATAAACACACAGAACACTAGGGAACGCCTTGCTAACCTCATATGGCTGGTATAAACACACAGAACACTAGGGAACGCCTTGCTGCTAACCTCATATGGCTGGTATAAACACACAGAACACTAGGGAACGCCTGCTGCTAACCTCATATGGCTGGTATAAACACACAGAACACTAGGGAACGCCTTGCTAACCTCATATGACTGGTATAAACACACAGAACACTAGGGAACGCCTTGCTAACCTCATATGACTGGTATAAACACACAGAACACTAGGGAACGCCTTGCTAACCTCATATGACTGGTATAAACACACAGAACACTAGGGAAAGCCTTGCTAACCTCATATGGCTGGTATAAACACACAGAACACTAGGGAACGCCTTGCTAACCTCATATGGCTGGTATAAACACACAGAACACTAGGGAACGCCTTGCTGCTAACCTCATATGGCTGGTATAAACACACAGAACACTAGGGAACGCCTTGCTAACCTCATATGGCTGGTATAAACACACAGAACACTAGGGAACGCCCTGCTAACCTCATATGACTGGTATAAACACACAGAACACTAGGGAACGCCTGCTAACCTCATATGACTGGTATAAACACACAGAACACTAGGGAACGCCTTGCTAACCTCATATGGCTGGTATAAACACACAGAACACTAGGGAACGCCTTGCTAACCTCATATGGCTGGTATAAACACACAGAACACTAGGGAACGCCTTGCTAACCTCATATGGCTGGTATAAACACACAGAACACTAGCGAACGCCTGCTAACCTCATATGACTGGTATAAACACACAGAACACTAGGGAACGCCTTGCTAACCTCATATGGCTGGTATAAACACACAGAACACTAGGGAACGCCTTGCTAACCTCATATGGCTGGTATAAACACACAGAACACTAGGGAACGCCTTGCTAACCTCATATGGCTGGTATAAACACACAGAACACTAGGGAACGCCTTGCTAACCTCATATGGCTGGTATAAACACACAGAACACTAGGACAGCACTGCCCTCACATGGAGAAACAGAGGTACTGCAGACAGACTCCCTCCAGGACAAAGCTGTGATTAACTGCCAGCCAGGAGCATACAGCAAATACAGCCATCTCCCCACTGTATTGATAACTGTGAAATCCCCCTGTATATAGACACAGAGGGTGAAATACTGTCAGTAATAGATTTAATGGGTTTAAGAGGGTTGAAGAGTAGCCATTACAGAAGAGACAGAGACTGAGGAAGGGCTGAGACCGAGGCAGGGCTGAGACTGAGGCAGGGCTGAGACTGAGGCAGGGCTGAGACAGGGCTGAGACCGAGGCAGGGCTGAGACTGAGGCAGGGCTGAGACAGGGCTGAAACTGAGGAAGGGCTGAGACTGAGGCAGGGCTGAGACTGAGGCAGGGCTGAGACTGAGGCAGGGGCTGAGACTGAGGCAGGGCTGAGACTGAGGCAGGGCTGAGAATGAGACAGGGCTGAGACTGAGTCAGGGCTGAGACAGGGCTGAGACTGAGGCTGGGCTGAGACTGAGACAGGGACTGAGGAAGGGCTGAGACTGAGGCAGGGCTGAGACTGAGGCAGGGCTGAGACAGGGCTGAGACTGAGTCAGGGCTGAGACAGGGCTGAGACTGAGGCTGGGCTGAGACTGAGACAGGGACTGAGGAAGGGCTGAGACTGAGGCAGGGCTGAGACTGAGGCAGGGCTGAGACAGGGCTGAGACTGAGGAAGGGCTGAGACTGAGACAGGGACTGAGGAAGGGCTGAGACTGAGGAAGGGCTGAGACTGAGGCAGGGTTGAGACTGAGACAGGGCTGAGACTGAGTCAGGGCTGAGACTGAGACAGGGCTGAGACTGAGACAGGGCTGAAACTGAGGCAGGGCTGAGACTGAGGCAGGGCTGAGACTGAGACAGGGCTGAGACAGGGCTGAGACTGAGGCAGGGGCTGAGATGGAGGCAGGGCTGAGATGGGGCTGAGACTGAGACAGGGCTGAGACTGAGGCAGGGCTGAGACTGAGGCAGGGCTGAGACTGAGGCAGGGCTGAGACTGAGACTGAGGCAGGACTGAGACTGAGGCAAGGCTGAAACTGAGGTAGAGCTGAGACTGAGACAGGAATGAGACTGAGGCAGGGCTGAGACGGAGGCAGGACTGAGACTGAGGCAGGGCTGAGAATGAGTTAGGGCTGAGACAGAGGCAGGGCTGAGACTAAGGTAGGGCAGAGACTGAGGCAGGTCTGAGACTGAGGCAGGTCTGAGACTGAGGCAGGGCTGAGACTGAGGCAGGGCTGAGACTGAGGCAGGGCTGAGACTGAGGCAGGGCAGAGACTGAGGCAGGGCTGTGAATGAGGCAGGGCTGTGACTGAGACAGACAGGGCTGAGACAGAGGCAGGACTGAGACTGAGGAAGGGCTGTGACTGAGGCAGGACTGAGACTGAGGCAGGGCTGTGGCAGAGGCAGGGCTGAGGCAGAGGCAAGGCTGAGACTGAGGAAAGGCTGAGACTGAGGCAGGGCTGTGACTGAGGCAGGGCTGAGACTGAGACTGAGGCAGGGCTGAGACTGAGGCAGGGCTGAGACTGAGACTGAGGCAGAGGCAGGGCTGAGACTGAGGCAGGGCTGAGAGGGGGCTGAGACTGAGGCAGGGCTGAGACTGAGGCAGGGCTGAGACTGAGGAAGGGCTGAGACTGAGGAAGGGCTGTGACTGAGGCAGGGCTGAGACTGAGGCAGGGCTGAGAGGGGGCTGAGACAGGGCTGAGAGGGGGCTGAGACAGGGCTGAGAGGGGGGCTGATGCAGGGCTGAGAGGGGGCTGAGGCAGGGCTGAGAGGGGGCTGAGGCAGGGCTGAGAGGGGGCTGAGGCAGGGCTGAGAGGGGGCTGAGGCAGGGCTGAGAGGGGGCTGAGGCAGGGCTGAGAGGGGGCTGAGGCAGAGTTGAGAGGGGGGCTGAGGCAGGGCTGAGAGGAAGACTGAGGCAGAGCTGAGAGGGGGGCTGAGGCAGGGCTGAGAGGGGGGCTGAGGCAGGGCTGAGAGGAAGGCTGAGACAGAGCTGAGAGGGGGGCTGAGGCAGGGCTGAGAGGGGGGCTGAGGCAGAGCTGAGAGGGGTGCTGAGGCAGAGCTGAGACAGGGCTGAGAGGGGGCTGAGGCAGGGCTGAGAGGGGGATGAGAGGGGGGCTGAGGCAGGGCTGAGAGGGGGCTGAGAGGGGGCTGAGGCAGGGCTGAGAGGGGGGCTGAGGCAGGGCTGAGAGGGGGCTGAGGCAGGGCTGAGAGGGGGCTGAGGCAGGGCTGAGATGGGGCTGAGGGCAGGGCTGAGAGGGGGCTGAGGCAGGGCTGAGAGGGGGCTGAGGCAGGGCTGAGAGGGGGGCTGAGGCAGGGCTGAGAGGGGGCTGAGGCAGGGCTGAGAGGGGGCTGAGGGCAGGGCTGAGAGGGGGCTGAGGCAGGGCTGAGAGGGGGCTGAGGCAGGGCTGAGAGGGGGGCTGAGGCAGGGCTGAGAGGGGGCTGAGGCAGGGCTGAGAGGGGGCTGAGAGGGGGGCTGAGAGGGGGCTGAGAGGGGGGCTGAGAGGGAGCTGAGAGGGGGGCTGAGAGGGGGCTGAGACAGGGCTGAGAGGGGGGCTGAGGCAGGGCTGAGAGGGGGGCTGAGAGGGGGCTGTCTCTGTATTGTCTGATTAGATCCCTGTAGAACGAAAGGGGAAACTCTTCTGGAATGATATGGCTGCGGTACAGAATAGGGATTTCAATGGTAATCATTTGAATTGATAAAGGAAACAATGGCTTAGTACGCTGGCAGAACAATTACATTCCTGGAGGATAATTACCGTAGAGGAAGTTAAATACAGAGGACATGTTCCCAGACAATCCTTACTACTGGTTATATACTGTTAGCCTCTCTCTCTGTCTCTATAGACAATCCTTACTACTACTGGTTATATACTATTACCCTCTCTCTCTCTGTCTCTATAGACAATCCTTACTACTACTGGTTATATACTGTTAGCCTCTCTCTCTGTCTCTATAGACAATCCTTACTACTACTGGTTATATACTATTACCCTCTCTCTCTCTGTCTCTATAGACAATCCTTACTACTGGTTATATACTGTTAGCCTCTCTCTCTGTCTCTATAGACAATCCTTACTACTGGTTATATACTGTTAGCCTCTCTCTCTGTCTCTATAGACAATCCTTACTACTACTGGTTATATACTGTTAGCCTCTCTCTCTGTCTCTATAGACAATCCTTACTACTGGTTATATACTGTTCTGTTAGCCTCTCTCTCTGTCTCTATAGACAATCCTTACTACTGGTTATATACTGTTAGCCTCTCTCTCTGTCTCTATAGACAATCCTTACTACTACTGGTTATATACTGTTAGCCTCTCTCTCTGTCTCTATAGACAATCCTTACTACTACTGGTTATATACTGTTAGCCCTCTCTCTCTGTCTCTATAGACAATCCTTACTACTACTGGTTATATACTATTACCCTCTCTCTCTGTCTCTATAGGCAATCCTTACTACTGGTTATATACTGTTAGCCTCTCTCTCTCTGTCTCTATAGACAATCCTTACTACTACTGGTTATATACTGTTCTGTTACCCTCTCTCTCTCTGTCTCTATAGACAATCCTTACTACTGGTTATATACTATTACCCTCTCTCTCTCTGTCTCTATAGACAATCCTTACTACTACTGGTTATATACTGTTAGCCTCTCTCTCTGTCTCTATAGACAATCCTTACTACTGGTTATATACTGTTAGCCTCTCTCTCTCTGTCTCTATAGACAATCCTTACTACTACTGGTTATATACTATTACCCTCTCTCTCTCTGTCTCTATAGACAATCCTTACTACTACTACTGGTTATATACTATTACCCTCTCTCTCTGTCTCTATAGACAATCCTTACTACTACTGGTTATATACTGTTCTGTTACCCTCTCTCTCTGTCTCTATAGACAATCCTTACTACTACTGGTTATATACTGTTACCCTCTCTCTCTGTCTCTATAGACAATCCTTACTACTACTGGTTATATACTGTTAGCCTCTCTCTCTCTGTCTCTATAGACAATCCTTACTACTACTGGTTATATACTGTTCTGTTACCCTCTCTCTCTCTGTCTCTATAGACAATCCTTACTACTGGTTATATACTGTTAGCCTCTCTC
The DNA here is from genome assembly GCF_965601325.2 of Salmo salar. Taxonomy (NCBI): domain Eukaryota; kingdom Metazoa; phylum Chordata; class Actinopteri; order Salmoniformes; family Salmonidae; genus Salmo; species Salmo salar. The sequence goes on along the minus strand of NW_027675600.1, from coordinate 233,981 downwards.
TCTCTGTCTCTATAGACAATCCTTACTACTGGTTATATACTATTACCCTCTCTCTCTGTCTCTATAGACAATCCTTACTACTACTGGTTATATACTATTACCCCTCTCTCTCTGTCTCTATAGACAATCCTTACTACTGGTTATATACTGTTAGCCTCTCTCTCTCTGTCTCTATAGACAATCCTTACTACTACTGGTTATATACTATTACCCTCTCTCTCTGTCTCTATAGACAATCCTTACTACTACTGGTTATATACTGTTACCCTCTCTCTCTCTGTCTCTATAGACAATCCTTACTACTGGTTATATACTGTTAGCCTCTCTCTCTCTGTCTCTATAGACAATCCTTACTACTACTGGTTATATACTGATTACCCTCTCTCTCTCTGTCTCTATAGACAATCCTTACTACTACTGGTTATATACTGTTAGCCTCTCTCTCTGTCTCTATAGACAATCCTTACTACTACTGGTTATATACTGTTAGCCTCTCTCTCTCTGTCTCTATAGACAATCCTTACTACTGGTTATATACTGTTAGCCTCTCTCTCTGTCTCTATAGACAATCCTTACTACTACTGGTTATATACTGTTAGCCTCTCTCTCTGTCTCTATAGACAATCCTTACTACTGGTTATATACTGTTAGCCTCTCTCTCTCTGTCTCTATAGACAATCCTTACTACTACTGGTTATATACTGTTAGCCTCTCTCTCTCTGTCTCTATAGACAATCCTTACTACTGGTTATATACTATTACCCTCTCTCTCTCTGTCTCTATAGACAATCCTTACTACTGGTTATATACTGTTACCCTCTCTCTCTGTCTCTATAGACAATCCTTACTACTGGTTATATACTGTTCTGTTAGCCTCTCTCTCTCTGTCTCTATAGACAATCCTTACTACTGGTTATATACTGTTCTGTTAGCCCTCTCTCTCTGTCTCTATAGACAATCCTTACTACTACTGGTTATATACTGTTCTGTTAGCCCTCTCTCTCTCTGTCTCTATAGACAATCCTTACTACTACTGGTTATATACTGTTACCCTCTCTCTCTCTGTCTCTATAGACAATCCTTACTACTACTGGTTATATACTGTTCTAGCCTCTCTCTCTCTCTGTCTCTATAGACAATCCTTACTACTACTGGTTATATACTGTTAGCCTCTCTCTCTGTCTCTATAGACAATCCTTACTACTACTGGTTATATACTGTTAGCCTCTCTCTCTGTCTCTATAGACAATCCTTACTACTGGTTATATACTATTACCCTCTCTCTCTGTCTCTATAGACAATCCTTACTACTACTGGTTATATACTGTTAGCCTCTCTCTCTGTCTCTATAGACAATCCTTACTACTGGTTATATACTGTTACCCTCTCTCTCTCTGTCTCTATAGACAATCCTTACTACTGGTTATATACTGTTACCCTCTCTCTCTCTGTCTCTATAGACAATCCTTACTACTACTGGTTATATACTGTTAGCCTCTCTCTCTGTCTCTATAGACAATCCTTACTACTGGTTATATACTGTTCTGTTAGCCTCTCTCTATGTCTCTATAGACAATCCTTACTACTACTGGTTATATACTTTTACCCTCTCTCTCTCTGTCTCTATAGACAATCCTTACTACTGGTTATATACTGTTAGCCTCTCTCTCTGTCTCTATAGACAATCCTTACTACTGGTTATATACTGTTCTGTTACCCCCTCTCTCTGTCTCTATAGACAATCCTTACTACTGGTTATATACTGTTAGCCTCTCTCTCTGTCTCTATAGACAATCCTTACTACTACTGGTTATATACTGTTCTGTTACCCTCTCTCTCTCTGTCTCTATAGACAATCCTTACTACTGGTTATATACTGTTAGCCCTCTCTCTCTGTCTCTATAGACAATCCTTACTACTGGTTATATACTGTTACCCTCTCTCTCTCTGTCTCTATAGACAATCCTTACTACTACTGGTTATATACTGTTCGAGCCTCTCTCTCTGTCTCTATAGACAATCCTTACTACTACTGGTTATATACTGTTCTGTTACCCTCTCTCTCTCTGTCTCTATAGACAATCCTTACTACTGGTTATATACTATTACCCTCTCTCTCTGTCTCTATAGACAATCCTTACTACTGGTTATATACTGTTACCCTCTCTCTCTGTCTCTATAGACAATCCTTACTACTACTGGTTATATACTGTTCTGTTACCCTCTCTCTCTCTCTCGTTCTCTCTGCCAGCTTCTCTCTCTCTGCTAGTCTCTCTCTGTTAGTCTCTCTCTCTCTCTCTCTCTCTCTCTCATCAACATAACCTGAAAGGCCACTCAGCAAGGAAGAAGCGACTGCTCCAAAACCGCCATAAAAAAAGCCATTACTACGGTTTGCAACTGCACAAGGGGACAAAGATTGTACTTTTTGGAGAAATGTTGTCTGGTCTGATGAAACAAAAATAGAACTGTTTGGCCATAATGACCATCGTTATGTTTGGAGGAAAAAGGGGGAGGCTTGCAAGCCGAAGAACACCATCCCAACTGTGAAGCACGGGAGTGGCAGCATCATGTTGTGGGGGTGCTTTGCTGCAGGAGGAACTCTTGCACTTCACAAAAAAGATCGTATCATGAGGAAGGAAAAAAATTATGTGGACACATTGAAGCAATATCTCAAGACATCAGTCAGGAAGTTAAAGCTTGGTCGCAAATGGATCTTCCAAATAGACAATGACCCCAAGCATACTTCCAAAGTTGTGGCAAAATGGCTTAAAAACCTCTTAGGGCTAGGGGCAGTATCCTGAATATCTGGATGACTAACGTGCCCAAAGTAAACTGCCTGTTACTCAGGCCCAGAAGCTAGGATATGCATATAATTGGTAGTATTGGAAAGAAAACACTATGAAGTTTCTAAAACTGTTAAAATAATGTCTGTGAGTATAACAGAACTGATATGGCAGGCAAAAACCCGAGGAAAATCCATCCGTACATATTTTTGGGAGGTCACAGACCTTTTCAAAGCTAGCCTATGGGATATACAAAAACAATGGCCCCAGATTGCAGTTCCTATGGCTTCCACTAGATGTCAACAGTCTTTAGAAAGGGTTTCAGGCTTGTTTCTTGAAAAACAAACAAATAGTTGTAGTTTATCCAAGGTGTTCTCATCAGGACAGGTAGACTTTTGGCGCGCCTGAATGAGGGCGAGCTCTTCGTTATTTTCCTTTTCTATTGAACACTGTTCTTTCCGTCTGAAATATTATCATTTATTTACATATTAGGGTACCTGAGGATTGATTAGAAACATTGTTTGACTTGTTTGGATGAAGTTTACTGGTAGATTTTTGGATTCCTTTGTATGCATGTTGAAGGAGTGGATTACTGAAATCAATGGCACCAACTAAACAGACTTTTTAGATATAAAGAAGGACTTTATCGAACAAAACGAACATTCATTGTGTAGCAGCTTACCGACCACTGCACCTGTACATAGCCCATCTATAATTTAGCCTAAACAACTACCTCATCCCCATACTGTTATCTATTTTATTTATTTTGCTCCTTTGCACCCCAGTACCACTACTTGCACACTCATCTTCTGCACATCTATCACCCCAGTGTTTAATTTGCCATACTGTAATAATTTCGCCACTATGGCTTATTTATTGCCTCACCCCCCTTATCCTACCTCATTTGCACACACTGTATACAGACTTTTCTACTGTATTATTGACTGTATGTTTGTTTTACTCCATGTGTAACTCTGTGTTGTTGTTTACTCCGGACTCGGGGCCATGTGTAACTCTGTGTTGTTGTTTTACTCCATGTGTAACTCTGTGTTGTTGTTTACTCCATGTGTAACTCTGTGTTGTTGTTTACTCCATGTGTAACTCTGTGTTGTTGTTTACTCCATGTGTAACTCTGTGTTGTTGTTTACTCCATGTGTAACTCTGTGTTGTTGTTTACTCCATGTGTGACTCTGTGTTGTTGTTTACTCCATGTGTAACTCTGTGTTGTTGTTTACTCCATGTGTAACTCTGTGTTGTTGTTTACTCCATGTGTAACTCTGTGTTGTTGTTTACTCCATGTGTAACTCTGTGTTGTTGTTTATTCCATGTGTAACTCTGTGTTGTTGTTTACTCCATGTGTAACTCTGTGTTGTTGTTTTACTCCATGTGTAACTCTGTGTTGTTGTTTACTCCATGTGTAACTCTGTGTTGTTGTTTACTCCATGTGTAACTCTGTGTTGTTGTTTACTCCATGTGTAACTCTGTGTTGTTGTTTACTCCATGTGTAACTCTGTGTTGTTGTTTACTCCATGTGTAACTCTGTGTTGTTGTTTACTCCATGTGTAACTCTGTGTTGTTGTTTACTCCATGTGTAACTCTGTGTTGTTGTTTGTTGTCTAACTGCTTTGCTTTATCTTGGCCAGGTCGCAGTTGTAAATGAGAACTTGTTCTCAACTGGCCTCCCTGGTTAAATAAAGGGTTATATATATATAATATATAAATACCTGGTTAAATAAAGGTGAAATTATTTTTTTTAGATAAAAATAAAATGTCAGGCTAGAGTGAGCAACACCAACTATACAGCTACATTTACTGATCCAACCAGAGTCCTGCTTCAGACCGCTTGTCCTGAACAACAGCTGCAGAGTGGAGGACGGCTCATAATGGCTGGAATGGAAACCATGTGTTTGATACCATTCCACCTATTCCACTCCAGCCATTACCACAAGCCTGTCCTCCCAAATTAAAGGTACCACCAACCTCCTGTGCTACAGTTACTGATCCAAACAGAGTCCTGCTTCAGACCGCTTGTTCTTCAGTCAGGTGGACATATCGAATGTCTTCACTTGTTTAGACACACAACTTTCCCTGTGAGTTTCAGCTGAACATTAGTCCGAAAATACAAGCACACATGAAACTAATATACTTCTGTTTGGTAGTCCTAAAATACATACAAATACTATACTTCGGTTTAGTAGTCCTAAAATACATACAAAAACTATACTTCAGTTTAGTAGTCCTAAAATACATACAAATACTATACTTCAGTTTGTTAGTCCTAAAATACATAAAACTAATATACTTCAGTTTGTTAGTACTAAAATACATACAAATACTATACTTCAGTTTGTTAGTACTAAAATACATACAAATACTATACTTCAGTTTGTTAGTACTAAAATACATAAAACGAATATACTCCAGCTTGTTAGTACTAAAATACATAAACCTAATATACTTCAGTTTGTTAGTACTAAAATACATAAAACTAATATACTTCAGTTTGTTAGTACTAAAATACATAAAACTAATATACTTCAGCTTGTTAGTACTAAAATACATAAAACTAATATACTTCAGTTTGTTAGTACTAAAATACATAAAACTAATATACTTCAGCTTGTTAGTACTAAAATACTTAGCCGTAGCCTGCAAGGGTCCTGGAGTTTCCCAGCCGTAGCCTGCCTGGGTCATGGAGTTTCTCAGCCGTAGCCTGCCTGGGTCATGGAGTTACCCAGACGTAGCCTGCCTGGGTCATGGAGTTTCTCAGCCGTAGCCTGCCTGGGTCATGGAGTTTCTCAGCCGTAGCCTGCCTGGGTCATGGAGTTTCTCAGCCGTAGCCTGCCTGGGTCATGGAGTTTCCCAGCCGTAGCCTGCCTGGGTCCTGGAGTTTCTCAGCCGTAGCCTGCCTGGGCTTTATGCCTCTGATCAAAATCTACACAGGCTGCAACTGTTAGCTTCCAGCCCAATACATTTAAACTACATCTTTAGTCTACTTAGCATCAGTAGCGGTGCATCTTTAGTCTACTTAGCATCAGTAGCGGTGTATCTTTAGTCTACTTAGCATCAGTAGCGGTGTATCTTTAGTCTACTTAGCATCAGTAGCGGTGTATCTTTAGTCTACTTAGCATCAGTAGCGGTGCATCTTTAGTCTACTTAGCATCACTAGCGGTGTATCTTTAGTCTACTTAGCATCAGTAGCGGTGTATCTTTAGTCTACTTGGCATCAGTAGCGGTGCATCTTTAGTCTACTTAGCATCAGTAGCGGTGCATCTTTAGTCTACTTGGCATCAGTAGCGGTGTATCTTTAGTCTACTTAGCATCACTAGCGGTGCATCTTTAGTCTACTTAGCATCAGTAGCGGTGTATCTTTAGTCTACTTAGCATCACTAGCGGTGTATCTTTAGTCTACTTAGCATCAGTAGCGGTGCATCTTTAGTCTACTTAGCATCAGTAGCGGTGTATCTTTAGTCTACTTAGCATCAGTAGCGGTGTATCTTTAGTCTACTTGGCATCAGTAGCGGTGTATCTTTAGTCTACTTAGCATCACTAGCGGTGTATCTTTAGTCTACTTAGCATCAGTAGCGGTGTATCTTTAGTCTACTTAGCATCAGTAGCGGTGTATCTTTAGTCTACTTAGCATCACTAGCGGTGTATCTTTAGTCTACTTAGCATCAGTAGCGGTGTATCTTTAGTCTACTTAGCATCAGTAGCGGTGTATCTTTAGTCTACTTAGCATCACTAGCGGTGTATCTTTAGTCTACTTAGCATCAGTAGCGGTGTATCTTTAGTCTACTTAGCATCAGTAGCGGTGCATCTTTAGTCTACTTAGCATCACTAGCGGTGCTAAAAATTCCTCGAGTTCTTTTTCTACAAACGACCCCCTTATTCTACCAGCCTTGCTCCCGCATGGACACGAGGAAAAAACACATTTGAGGCGTTATGATGCCTTAGACGCCGTTGATGCTCGCAGAACGTCTGTTTTCCCCTCATTCACTCATCCATTCTATTTCCTGTTTGCATGCTTAAAAAAAAAAAACACTATTCATTTGAATTGGACTTTAGAGATTTATTCAGTTTAATGAATGTCCAATAACATCAGCAGTTGGGAAAAACGACCTCTCGCAACTGTCGTATCCTATAAAATCCTTTCTCTGTAATTAATATCACCTGATTCGCTAATCATGTAAATGTAATTAACTAGAAAGTCGGGGCACCACGGAAGAGTGTTTATAGAGCCGTTATCTTCCGAATAAACTCTTAAAGACTTTAATATTTTACATCGATAGCCGGGATGCTAGTTCTAACAACAACAGTAAATTGAGACTGGGCCTTCAAAAGGTGCGATGCTAGTTCTAACAACAACAGTAAATTGAGGGCCCGACTGGCCCTTCAAAATTTGGGATGCTAGTTGCCCAGTCCTGATCTACTTTATACTCTGTAAAAGGTGGGATGCTAGTTGCCCAGTCCTGATCTACTTTATACTCTGTAAAAGGTGAGATGCTAGTTGCCCAGTCCTGATCTACTTTATACTCTGTAAAAGGTGAGATGCTAGTTGCCCAGTCCTGATCTACTTTATACTCTGTAAAAGGTGAGATGCTAGTTGCCCAGTCCTGATCTACTTTATACTCTGTAAAAGGTGGGATGCTAGTTGCCCAGTCCTGATCTACTGTATACTCTGTAAAAGGTGAGATGCTAGTTGCCCAGTCCTGATCTACTTTATACTCTGTAAAAGGTGGGATGCTAGTTGCCCAGTCCTGATCTACTGTATACTCTGTAAAAGGTGAGATGCTAGTTGCCCAGTCCTGATCTACTTTATACTCTGTAACACTATGCAACATAACCACTTTCAAATGAGTTACCTGTTTGTTGCTGTTCAAAACAATTTGACCATGGTATTAAAATATCTATACTCTTATCTACTATTTTCCAATCAATATATGGTCTGTGATTCTTGCATTTTGTTAAAGACAAAATAAGATTTGTTTTTCCAACAAAGGTGGTTGAATTGGGCTTCGTGACTTTAGCTGAGGCTACACGGCAGCCCGGGCCAGACCACCAGAAACACTCCCAGTCACATACACTCAGTCACTACGACTAAACGGAAGGGCTGAAAGGGCAGGATGAAGCAACTCAGCCCAGCATTAAGTGAGCCCGTGACAGAAATATGAATGTGATATTCCCTGTGGTATTTTTAACCATAGTATTGAATTCATCTATAACACTTAAGGAAGCTTCCCTGGTTTGCTGCTGTTACTGCTCATAGGGCTGTCTCTCTCTCTCTCTCTCTCTCTCTCTCTCTCTCTCTCTCTCTCTCTAACTCTCTCTCTCTCTCTCTAACTCTCTCTCTCTCTCTCTCTCTCTCTCTAACTCTCTCTCTCTCTCTCTCTCTCTCTAACTCTGTCTCTCTCTCTCTCTAACTCTCTCTCTCTCTCTCTCTCTCTCTCTCTCTCTAACTCTCTCTCTCTCTCTCTCTACTCTCTCTCTAACTCTCTCTCTCTCTCTCTCTCTCTCTCTCTCTCTCTCTCTCTCTCTCTCTAACTCTCTCTCTCTCTCTCTCTCTCTCTCTCTCTCTAACTCTCCTGAGACACTTCTCATGCAACTAGAATCTTCACCACGGCAGTGTGGCCATCGCATGAGAGGAGAGCTCATAAAAACCTAATGAAGTTACAGAGAACTCTATAAAAAAATTTTTTGTAAAGAAATCTCATTAAGGCCTTCTGATACCTCAGAAATTAAAGTCTGGGGTCCTCCTGAGGATTGGTGTAATAGAAGAGGGATGAGTAGCATGTCTGTAAAAACTACAGGAACCAGCAGTGTCATCCAGAACGCTGAGACAATGAAGCCTGTTCCGTTAATAAGTGATGTCATAATCCGAAGCGGCAGGTCACGTGACTAAACGAGCTGACGGAGGTTTTATTGCTGAATCAAAAAACACCCGGAATAAAAAAATCACAGCTCCATTTCCGAAGCATCCCTCAACAGAGAAAAACTGCTTCCACTTTTACAAATTACTTGTATATAAATATCCTGCATTTTAAACACATTTCACAAAAGTTATTCACATAAAAAAAAAAAAGCTGTTGTTGAGAATGGAACGAAAACCTATTAGCAAATGTTTATCTACACTGAACTATCTACACTCAGAGCCTGGTTCCTCTCTAGGTTTCTTCCTAGGTTTTGGCCTTTCTGGCCAAAAGGCGGCTTATGGTAGAGAAAGAAACATTACGTTCTGTGAGAAGCTCTGGTGTACATTCCTGCAGTCGGTATGCCAATTGCATACTCCCTCAAGACATGAGACATCTGTGGAATTGTGTTGTGTTACAAAACTGCACATTTTAGAGTGGCCTTTTATTGTCCCCAGCACAAGGTGCACCTCTGTAATGATCATGCTGTTTAATCAGCTTCTTGATATGCCACACCTGTCAGGTGGATGGATTATCTTGGCAAAGGATACATTTTCATAACAGGGATGTACAACATTCTTTGAGAAATATGCTTTTTTTTTTGTGCGTATGGAACATTTCTGGGATCTTCTATTTCAGCTCATGAAACACGAGACCAACACTTTACACGCTGCATTTATATTTTTGTTCAGTATATAATATTCAATTAGTAAATGAGTACATTTAAATGTATTTTAATCCTGATTGGAGCAGCTAGTTAGGAGATGAAAATTATCACCCTCCTCTGAAGGATTCTGGGAACTAACAGTAATCTAAGACTACCTACATTTCTGAGAATCACTATTGTACTGAAACCCCCCAAAAAATGATGAATAATGAAAGTCCTTGAGAGAGCTTTACACTAATCCAACACATCTTTTATAAATTATACTAGGCTTTTCATATTCATCATCGCACCAGCTATTTCTCATGGTTCAGAGGCATTTATTCACTTACCTATGAATTATTCAGGTGTGTCAGAATAGTGAGTGCTGTACCTGAGAGGGAGATGTGCGTTGGACATCGGTGGGGACTGACAACGGTGTTGTACATTCTGGTCTCAGTGTGGCCTGGCTGCAGCCTGACACGACAACAGACCTTAAAGCATCAGCCTCTCAGCCTGATACTATAACAGACCTTAAAGTATCAGCCTCTCAGCCTGACCTGACACTACAACAGACCTTAAAGCGTCAGCCACTCAGCATGACACGACAACAGACCTTAAAGCATCAGCCTCTCAGCATGACAGTACAACAGACCTTAAAGCATCAGCCTCTCAGCCTGACACGACAACAGACCTTAAAGCGTCAGCCTCTCAGCATGACACTATAACAGAACTTAAAGCGTCAGCCTCTCAGCCTGACACAACAACAGACCTTAAAGCATCAGCCTCTCAGCCTGACCTGACACTACAACAGACCTTAAAGCGTCAGCCTCTCAGCCTCACACCACAACAGACCTTAAAGCGTCAGCCTCTCAGCCTGACCTGACACTATAACAGACCTTAAAGCATCAGCCTCTCAGCCTGACCTGACACTACAACAGACCTTAAAGCGTAAGCCTGTCAGCCTGACACTACAACAGACCTTAAAGAATCAACCTCTCAGCATGACACAACAACAGACCTTAAAGCATCAGCCTCTCAGCCTGACACTACAACAGACCTTAAAGCATCAGCCTCTCAGCCTGACCTGACACTACAACAGACCTTAAAGCGTCAGCCTCTCAGCATGACCTGACACTACAACAGACCTTAAAGCATCAGCCTCTCAGCCTGACACTACAACAGACCTTAAAGCATCAGCCTCTCAGCCTGACCTGACACTACAACAGACCTTAAAGCGTCAGCCTCTCAGCATGACCTGACACTACAACAGACCTTAAAGCATCAGCCTCTCAGCCTGACACTACAACAGACCTTAAAGCATCAGCCTCTCAGCCTGACACTATAACAGACCTTAAAGCATCAGCCTCTCAGCCTGACACTACAACAGACCTTAAAGCGTCAGCCTTTCAGCATGACACTATAACAGACCTTAAAGCGTCAGCCTTTCAGCATGACACTACAACAGACCTTAAAGCGTCAGCCTCTCAGCATGACACGACAACAGACCTTAAAGCGTCAGCCTCTGTTGATCTATGAATTCTGCATCCACTAAATGGAATATACATTCTTAGAGGAAATGTCAAGATGAATAAGGAGTGAAGTCATGAATAAAAGGATTGGAATTTATTTCAGAATCTTTTCTTTTTTTGTAAATGTTTATGGCATATCTGAATATATTAGATGGATGTAAATGATCTGAATATATTAGATGGATGTAAATGATCTGAATATATTAGATGGATGTAAATGATCTGAATATATTAGATGGATGTAAATGATCTGAATATATTAGATGGATGTAAATGATCTGAATATATTAGATGGATGTAAATGATCTGAATATATTAGATGGATGTAAATGATCTGAATATATTAGATGGATGTAAATGATCTGAATATATTAGATGGATGTAAATGATCTGAATATATTAGATGGTTGTAAATGATCTGAATATATTAGATGGATGTAAATGATCTGAATATATTAGATGGATGTAAATGATCTGAATATATTAGATGGATGTAAATGATCTGAATATATTAGATTGATGTAAATGATCTGAATATATTAGATGGATGTAAATGATCTGAATATATTAGATGGATGTAAATGATCTGAATATATTAGATGGATGTAAATGATCTGAATATATTAGATGGATGTAAATGATCTGAATATATTAGATGGATGTAAATGATCTGAATATATTAGATGGCTGTAAATGATCTGAATATATTAGATGGCTGTAAATTACATGCTACTTTAGAGACTAGTGTGCTATTCACTAAGTTTGCATATTAAAATATACAGGGGTAAATCTATATAGCATTCTGGATCCACAGAAATACGACTGTAGGGATATCGTCGGCGGAGGACAGGTATTCAGACATTCATTCAACAACACTTGATTACAGGTGATATGGGAACAGGGGACCTGATGATGAATTATAATCAGGTTGAATTGATTACAGGTGATATGGGAACAGGGGACCTGATGATGAATTATAATCAGGTTGAATTGATTACAGGTGATATGGGAACAGGGGACCTGATGATGAATTATAATCAGGTTGAATTGATTACAGGTGATATGGGAACAGGGGACCTGATGATGAATTATAATCAGGTTGAATTGATTACAGGTGATATGGGAACAGGGGACCTGATGATGAATTATAATCAGGTTGAATTGATTACAGGTGATATGGGAACAGGGGACCTGATGATGAATTATAATGACATCTTTATGTCTATAACATCAGAATGAAACCTTTATGTCTGTCTATAACATCAGAATGAAACCTTTATGTCTGTCTATAACATCAGAATGAAACCTTTATGTCTGTCTATAACATCAGAATGAAACCTTTATGTCTATAACATCAGAATGAAACCTTTATGTCTGTCTATAACATCAGAATGAAACCTTTATGTCTGTCTATAACATCAGAATGAAACCTTTATGTCTATAACATCAGAATGAAACCTTTATGTCTGTCTATAACATCAGAATGAAACCTTTATGTCTGTCTATAACATCAGAATGAAACCTTTATGTCTGTCTATAACATCAGAATGAAACCTTTATGTCTATAACATCAGAATGAAACCTTTATGTCTGTCTATAACATCAGAATGAAACCTTTATGTCTGTCTATAACATCAGAATGAAACCTTTATGTCTGTCTATAACATCAGAATGAAACCTTTATGTCTGTCTATAACATCAGAATGAAACCTTTATGTCTGTCTATAACATCAGAATGAAACCTTTATGTCCATCTATAACATCAGAATGAAACCTTTATGTCCATCTATAACATCAGAATGAAACCTTTATGTCCATCTATAACATCAGAATGAAACCTTTATGTCTATAACATCAGAATGAAACCTTTATGTCTGTCTATAACATCAGAATGAAACCTTTATGTCTGTCTATAACATCAGAATGAAACCTTTATGTCTATAACATCAGAATGAAACCTTTATGTCTATAACATCAGAATGAAACCTTTATGTCTATAACATCAGAATGAAACCTTTATGTCTATAACATCAGAATGAAACCTTTATGTCTGTCTATAACATCAGAATGAAACCTTTATGTCTGTCTATAACATCAGAATGAAACCTTTATGTCCATCTATAACATCAGAATGAAACCTTTATGTCTGTCTATAACATCAGAATGAAACCTTTAAGTCTGTCTATAACATCAGAATGAAACCTTTATGTCTATAACATCAGAATGAAACCTTTATGTCTGTCTATAACATCAGAATGAAACCTTTATGTCTGTCTATAACATCAGAATGAAACCTTTATGTCTATAACATCAGAATGAAACCTTTATGTCTATAACATCAGAATGAAACCTTTATGTCTATAACATCAGAATGAAACCTTTATGTCTGTCTATAACATCAGAATGAAACCTTTATGTCTGTCTATAACATCAGAATGAAACCTTTATGTCTGTCTATAACATCAGAATGAAACCTTTATGTCTGTCTATAACATCAGAATGAAACCTTTATGTCTGTCTATAACATCAGAATGAAACCTTTAAGTGTGAAAAAGCTGAATACCATTTAATGAACAGCACGTTCATTATGCAGAAATACTCCGCTGTTTATTGGGCATAAATCACAATAGATTATGGTAATGTGAAGGCTGGATGCAGACTAGATGTAGATGTAGTGAGAAGGGGGATGAAATATACTCTGCATGTCTGACCCTCCCTAGACGGGAGAGCAGCTTATCTAAGATTTATAAGGCGTCTATAGCGGCTGATTGACTAAATCACCAGGGATCGTTTAAACATCTCGCAGTAACTTCACACTCCACAGACTGACCTGCTAGTGTGTCACAAAGTCAAAATAACTGCAATAACTCACATCTCTGCTGCTCAAGTGTTTTTTATTTTTCTTTTTTAATCTTTCATAACATTTGTTGACTTTTTCCATGTATGCAATCCGATGTTCCATTTTTGTTGTGACGTAAAACTAGGAAGGTCTGGACTGGCAATCTGGATAGCACAGATAACAAGTGAAAAATGTTGTTCCCAATCTGTAGTAGCCAGGAGTAGGACCTCTCATCACCCACCTCTTCATTAGGAAGAGTCTAATCTCTCCTCTCTCTCTCTCCGGCCTGATAAGGATCAGCACTAATGCAGACTGTGTCAAAGTTCAAACAGCCTTCGATGTTTTCACGCTTAAACTTACTGAAGTTCCTGTATGTTCATTAGACAGCTTTATCAGCAAATTCTTCTTTTACATTCTCCAATACACCCCAAAAAAAGAGATGTGGAAGCCGTGGAGAGGCGTTGCTGAGAGGCGATAAGGGGGAGGCTGCTGTAGTATCAGGGCTGTGACTGCCTCCCCCCCATGCCTCTCCTGCTCCGTCAAGCCTTTAGCCCTGACTAGAGAGACAAGTGGAAAGCCTCTGTGGGACGAGAGGGGTTTTACGTTTTCTGATACTGAGCAGGAGAGGAGGAGGGAGGGAGGGAGGGAGGGAGGGAGGGAGGGAGGGAGGGAGGGAGGGAGGGAGGGGAGGGCAGGAGGAGAAGAGGAGAGGAGGAGGAAGGAGAGAGGGAGGGAGGGAGGACAGGAGGAGGGGAGGGAGGGAGGGAGGGAGGGAGGGAGGGAGGGAGGGAGGGAGGGAGGGAGGGAGGGAGGGAGGGAGGGAGGGAGGGAGGGAGGGAGGGAGGGCAGGAGGAGAAGAGGAGAGGAGGAGGAAGGAGAGAGGGAGGGAGGGAGGACAGGAGGAGGGGAGGGAGGGAGGGAGGGAGGGAGGGAGGGAGGGAGGGAGGGAGGGAGGGAGAGGGAGGGAGGGAGGGAGGGAGGGAGGGAGGGAGGGAGGGGGGGGAGGGAGGGAGGGAGGGAGGGAGGGAGGGAGGGAGGGAGGGAGGGAGGGAGGGAGGGAGGGAGGGAGGGAGGGAGGGAGGGAGGGAGGGCAGGAGGAGAAGAGGAGAGGAGGAGGAAGGAGAGAGGGAGGATGAGAAGAGGAGAGAGGGAGGGATGGATGGAGGACAGGAGGAGAAGAGGAGAGGAGGAGGAAGGAGAGAGGGAGGGAGGGAGGACAGGAGGAGGGGAGGGAGGGAGGGAGGGAGGGAGGGAGGGAGGGAGGGAGGGAGGGAGGGAGGGAGGGAGGGAGGGAGGGAGGGAGGGAGGGAGGGAGGGAGGGAGGGAGGGAGGGAGGATGAGAAGAGGAGAGGAGGAGGAAGGAGAGGAGGAGGATGAGAAGAGGGGAGAGGGAGGGAGGGAGGACAGGAGGAGAAGAGGAGAGGAGGAGGAAGGAGAGGAGGAGGATGAGAAGAGGAGAGAGGGAGGGAGGGAGGACAGGAGGAGAAGAGGAGAGGAGGAGGAAGGAGAGGAGGAGGATGAGAAGAGGAGAGAGGGAGGGAGGGGAGGACAGGAGGAGAAGAGGAGAGGAGGAGGAAGGAGAGGAGGAGGATGAGAAGAGGAGAGAGGGAGGGAGGGAGGACAGGAGGAGAAGAGGAGAGGAGGAGGAAGGAGAGGAGGAGGATGAGAAGAGGAGAGAGGGAGGGAGGGAGGACAGGAGGAGAAGAGGAGAGGAGGAGGAAGGAGAGGAGAATGAGAAGAGGAGAGAGGAGGGAGGGAGGACAGGAGGAGAAGAGGAGAGGAGGAGGAAGGAGAGGAGGAGGATGAGAAGAGGAGAGAGGGAGGGAGGGAGGACAGGAGGAGAAGAGGAGAGGAGGAGGAAGGAGAGGAGGAGGATGAGAAGAGGAGAGAGGGAGGGAGGGAGGAGAGGAGGAGAAGAGGAGAGGAGGAGGAAGGAGAGGAGACGGATGAGAAGAGGAGAGAGGGAGGGAGGGAGGACAGGAGGAGAAGAGGAGAGGAGGAGGAAGGAGAGGAGGAGGATGAGAAGAGGAGAGAGGGAGGGAGGGAGGACAGGAGGAGAAGAGGAGAGGAGGAGGAAGGAGAGGAGGAGGATGAGAAGAGGAGAGAGGGAGGGAGGGAGGACAGGAGGAGAAGAGGAGAGGAGGAGGAAGGAGAGGAGGAGGATGAGAAGAGGAGAGAGGGAGGGCGGGAGGACAGGAGGAGAAGAGGAGAGAGGGAGGGGAGGGGAGGACAGGAGGAGAAGAGGAGAGGAGGAGGAAGGAGAGGAGGAGGATGAGAAGAGGAGAGAGGGAGGGAGGGAGGACAGGAGGAGAAGAGGAGAGGAGGAGGAAGGAGAGGAGGAGGATGAGAAGAGGAGAGAGGGAGGGAGGGAGGACAGGAGGAGAAGAGGAGAGGAGGAGGAAGGAGAGGAGGGGAGGATGAGAAGAGGAGAGAGGGAGGGAGGGAGGACAGGAGGAGAAGAGGAGAGGAGGAGGGAGGAGAGGAGGAGGATGAGAAGAGGAGAGAGGGAGGGAGGGAGGACAGGAGGAGAAGAGGAGAGGAGGAGGAAGGAGAGAGGGAGGATGAGAAGAGGAGAGAGGGAGGGATGGATGGAGGACAGGAGGAGAAGAGGAGAGGAGGAGGAAGGAGAGAGGGAGGGAGGGAGGACAGGAGGAGGGGAGGGAGGGGAGGGAGGGAGGGAGGGGGGGAGGGGGAGGGAGGGAGGGAGGGAGGGGAGGGGGAGGGAGGGAGGGAGGGAGGGAGGGAGGGAGGGAGGGAGGGAGGGAGGGCAGGAGGAGAAGAGGAGAGGAGGAGGAAGGAGAGAGGGAGGATGAGAAGAGGAAGAGAGGGAGGGATGGATGGAGGACAGGAGGAGAAGAGGAGAGGAGGAGGAAGGAGAGAGGGAGGGAGGGAGGACAGGAGGAGGGGAGGGAGGGAGGGAGGGAGGGAGGGAGGGAGGGAGGGAGGGAGGGAGGGAGGGAGGGAGGGAGGAGGAGGGAGGGAGGGAGGATGAGAAGAGGAGAGGAGGAGGAAGGAGAGGAGGAGGATGAGAAGAGGGGAGAGGGAGGGAGGGAGGACAGGAGGAGAAGAGGAGAGGAGGAGGAAGGAGAGGAGGAGGATGAGAAGAGGAGAGAGGGAGGGAGGGAGGACAGGAGGAGAAGAGGAGAGGAGGAGGAAGGAGAGGAGGAGGATGAGAAGAGGAGAGAGGGAGGGAGGGAGGACAGGAGGAGAAGAGGAGAGGAGGAGGAAGGAGAGGAGAATGAGAAGAGCAGAGAGGGAGGGAGGGAGGACAGGAGGAGAAGAGGAGAGGAGGAGGAAGGAGAGGAGGAGGATGAGAAGAGGAGAGAGGGAGGGAGGGAGGACAGGAGGAGAAGAGGAGAGGAGGAGGAAGGAGAGGAGGAGGATGAGAAGAGGAGAGAGGGAGGGAGGGAGGACAGGAGGAGAAGAGGAGAGAGGGAGGGAGGGAGGACAGGAGGAGGAGAGAGGAGAGGAGGAGGAAGGAGAGGAGGAGGATGAGAAGAGGAGAGAGGGAGGGAGGGAGGACAGGAGGGAGAAGAGGAGAGGAGGAGGAAGGAGAGGAGGAGGATGAGAAGAGGAGAGAGGGAGGGAGGGAGGACAGGAGGAGAAGAGGAGAGGAGGAGGAAGGAGAGGAGGAGGATGAGAAGAGGAGAGAGGGAGGGAGGGAGGACAGGAGGAGAAGAGGAGAGGAGGAGGGAGGAGAGGAGGAGGATGAGAAGAGGAGAGAGGGAGGGAGGGAGGACAGGAGGAGAAGAGGAGAGGAGGAGGAAGGAGAGGAGGAGGATGAGAAGAGGAGAGAGGGAGGGAGGGAGGACAGGAGGAGAAGAGGAGAGGAGGAGGAAGGAGAGGAGGAGGATGAGAAGAGGAGAGAGGGAGGGAGGGAGGACAGGAGGAGAAGAGGAGAGGAGGAGGGAGGAGAGGAGGAGGATGAGAAGAGGAGAGAGGGAAGGAGGGAGGACAGGAGGAGAAGAGGAGAGGAGGAGGAAGGAGAGGAGGAGGATGAGAAGAGGAGAGAGGGAGGGAGGGAGGACAGGAGGAGAAGAGGAGAGGAGGAGGGAGGAGAGGAGGAGGATGAGAAGAGGAGAGAGGGAGGGAGGGAGGACAGGAGGAGAAGAGGAGAGAGGGAGGGAGGGAGGACAGGAGGAGAAGAGGACAGGAGGAGGAAGGAGAGGAGGAGGATGAGAAGAGGAGAGAGGGAGGGAGGAGGACAGGAGGAGAAGTCTCTCAGAGATCTGTGTCTGCTGGCCCTGATTTCATCATGCAGTCCCATCTCCCCCCCTGCCCGACAACACGGTCCCTGTTCTCGTAAATGTTGCATCGCCGTTTGAAAAGCCTACCACCAGTCTCACATCACTTTCCATTGGCCCAAGGCACCACATTAAAGGAACTATTTATACAAATCCCTTTTCCCTGAAATTATTTTTCAAAGGGAAGATATTATTTTGTCCTCTTCTGGAATCAAAGGCTAATCTCTCTGGAGAAACGGACATCTAACTAACACCGGAGCAAGAGGACCAGAGAGAGAGAGAGAGGAACACGCCGCATGAACTACTTACCATGTCAGCTCTTATTTTTGTTTACTTGTTTACTTGTTTACTGGTCCCAATATTGTCACATGATGTTTGGTGACATCTAGACTGCTACTAATTGGTCCTGGCATGTTTCTTATAACTGTTTTAAAACTATCAATGTAAAAAAACTGATGTTGTGAAAATATAGTTTACATGCTCCAAAGTGACTAAACCAAAGATTACAAAATGTTAAGAGATTGGATTGGGTTTTGGAGTTAAATAGTATTGGTTCGTAAACAACAGGTCTAGACTAACAGTGACATGCTGAATTTATCTGGGCCTGCAGAGAGAAAAATACAAATTATAATAATAATAACACAAGGAATAAATCTACAAATCCATAACATGGCTCTATACACTGGCTACCAGTACTGAGTCAATGATAACATGGCTCTATACACTGGGTACCAGTACTGAGTCAATGATAACATGGCTCTATACACTGGGTACCAGTACTGAGTCAATGATAACATGGCTCTATACACTGGGTACCAGTACTGAGTCAATGATAACATGGCTCTATACACTGGGTACCAGTACTGAGTCAATGATAACATGGCTCTATACACTGGGTACCAGTACTGAGTCAATGATAACATGGCTCTATACACTGGGTACCAGTACTGAGTCAATGATAACATGGCTCTATACACTGGGTACCAGTACTGAGTCAATGATAACATGGCTCTATACACTGGGTACCAGTACTGAGTCAATGATAACATGGCTCTATACACTGGCGTACCAGTACTGAGTCAATGATAACATGGCTCTATACACTGGGTACCAGTACTGAGTCAATGATAACATGGCTCTATACACTGGGTACCAGTACTGAGTCAATGATAACATGGCTCTATACACTGGGTACCAGTACTGAGTCAATGATAACATGGCTCTATACACTGGGTACCAGTACTGAGTCAATGATAACATGGCTCTATACACTGGGTACCAGTACTGAGTCAATGATAACATGGCTCTATACACTGGGTACCAGTACTGAGTCAATGATAACATGGCTCTATACACTGGGTACCAGTACTGAGTCAATGATAACATGGCTCTATACACTGGGTACCAGTACTGAGTCAATGATAACATGGCCGTATACACTGGGTACCAGTACTGAGTCAATGATAACATGGCTCTATACACTGGGTACCAGTACTGAGTCAATGATAACATGGCTCTATACACTGGGTACCAGTACTGAGTCAATGATAACATGGCTCTATACACTGGGTACCAGTACTGAGTCAATGATAACATGGCTCTATACACTGGGTACCAGTACTGAGTCAATGATAACATGGCTCTATACACTGGCTACCAGTACTGAGTCAATGATAACATGGATATATACACTGGGTACCAGTACTGAGTCAATAATAACATGGCTCTATACACTGGGTACCAGTACTGAGTCAATAATAACATGGCTCTATACACTGGGTACCAGTACTGAGTCAATGATAACATGGCTCTATACACTGGCTACCAGTACTGAGTCAATGATAACATGGCTCTATACACTGGCTACCAGTACTGAGTCAATGATAACATGGCTCTATACACTGGCTACCAGTACTGAGTCAATGATAACATGGCTCTATACACTGGCTACCAGTACTGAGTCAATGATAACATGGCTATATACACTGGGTACCAGTACTGAGTCAATGATAACATGGCTCTATACACTGGGTACCAGTACTGAGTCAATGATAACATGGCTCTATACACTGGGTACCAGTACTGAGTCAATAATAACATGGCTGTATACACTGGGTACCAGTACTGAGTCAATGATAACATGGCCATATACACTGGGTACCAGTACTGAGTCAATGATAACATGGCTCTATACACTGGGTACCAGTACTGAGTCAATGATAACATGGCTCTATACACTGGGTACCAGTACTGAGTCAATGATAACATGGCTCTATACACTGGGTACCAGTACTGAGTCAATGATAACATGGCTCTATACACTGGGTACCAGTACTGAGTCAATGATAACATGGCTCTATACACTGGGTACCAGTACTGAGTCAATGATAACATGGCTCTATACACTGGGTACCAGTACTGAGTCAATGATAACATGGCTCTATACACTGGGTACCAGTACTGAGTCAATGATAACATGGCTCTATACACTGGGTACCAGTACTGAGTCAATGATAACATGGCTCTATACACTGGCTACCAGTACTGAGTCAATGATAACATGGCTCTATACACTGGGTACCAGTACTGAGTCAATGATAACATGGCTCTATACACTGGGTACCAGTACTGAGTCAATGATAACATGGCTCTATACACTGGGTACCAGTACTGAGTCAATGATAACATGGCTCTATACACTGGGTACCAGTACTGAGTCAATGATAACATGGCTCTATACACTGGGTACCAGTACTGAGTCAATGATAACATGGCTCTATACACTGGGTACCAGTACTGAGTCAATGATAACATGGCTCTATACACTGGGTACCAGTACTGAGTCAATGATAACATGGCTCTATACACTGGGTACCAGTACTGAGTCAATGATAACATGGCTCTATACACTGGGTACCAGTACTGAGTCAATAATAACATGGCTCTATACACTGAGTACCAGTACTGAGTCAATGATAACATGGCTATATACACTGGGTACCAGTACTGAGTCAATAATAACATGGCTCTATACACTGGCTACCAGTACTGAGTCAATGATAACATGGCTCTATACACTGGGTACCAGTACTGAGTCAATGATAACATGGATATATACACTGGCTACCAGTACTGAGTCAATGATAACATGGCTCTATACACTGGGTACCAGTACTGAGTCAATGATAACATGGCTATATACACTGGGTACCAGTACTGAGTCAATGATAACATGGCTATATACACTGGGTACCAGTACTGAGTCAATGATAACATGGCTGTATACACTGGGTACCAGTACTGAGTCAATGATAACATGGCTATATACACTGGGTACCAGTACTGAGTCAATGATAACATGGCTCTATACACTGGCTACCAGTACTGAGTCAATGATAACATGGCTCTATACACTGGGTACCAGTACTGAGTCAATAATAACATGGCTCTATACACTGGGTACCAGTACTGAGTCAATGATAACATGGATATATACACTGGGTACCAGTACTGAGTCAATGATAACATGGATATATACACTGGGTACCAGTACTGAGTCAATGATAACATGGATATATACACTGGGTACCAGTACTGAGTCAATGATAACATGGCTCTATACACTGGGTACCAGTACTGAGTCAATGATAACATGGCCATATACACTGGGTACCAGTACTGAGTCAATGATAACATGGCTATATACACAGGGTACCAGTAGCGAGTCAATGTGCAGGGGTACGAGGTAATAACCAGGCTATATACACAGGGTACCAGTAGCGAGTCAATGTGCAGGGGTACGAGGTAATTGAGGTAGATGTGTACGTGTAGGTAGGGGTAACTAGGCAACCAGATAGAAAACAGTAGCAGCCCTAACGATTCGATCTGAAGCTGGGCTTGCAGCACGGCGATCCTCACCACAAGGCGATCGTTCTCCCGTATATTATGAAAAGTTTGTCAGGTAGCCAAGTAGCAACAAAGCATAGCAGCACAGACAAGTCCAGAAGTTGTGAGTTTGTGGCTGTGGTAACTAATGTTTGTTAGTTCTCAGCTCCTCTCTCCTCTCTCTGTACTCCCTGTTCCCCTGATTTGTTTGGCCGCGCACGACTCCAACACCATCATTAAGTTTACTGATGACACTACGGTGGTAGGCCTGATCACCGACGACGATGAGACAGCCTATAGGGAGGAGGTCAGTGACCTGGCGGTGTGTAGCCAGGACAACAACCTCTCCCTCAACGTGAGCAAGACGAAGGAGGGGACTACAGGAAACTAAGGAATTAACATAGTCCACACACACCAACACAAAAGGCAAGACAAAGCCTCTTCCCTCTCAGGAGCCTTGATAAGATTTGGCGTGGGCCCTCAGATCTAGGAGGCTTGATAAGATTTGGCATGGGCCCTCAGATCTAGGAGCCTTGATAAGATTTGGCATGGGCCCTCAGATCTAGGAGGCTTGATAAGATTTGGCATGGGCCCTCAGATCTAGGAGCCTTGATAAGATTTGGCATGGGCCCTCAGATCTAGGAGCCTTGATAAGATTTGGCATGGGCCCTCAGATATAGGAGCCTTGATAAGATTTGGCGTGGGCCCTCAGATCTAGGAGCCTTGATAAGATTTGGCATGGGCCCTCAGATATAGGAGCCTTGATAAGATTTGGCGTGGGCCCTCAGATCTAGGAGCCTTGATAAGATTTGGCATGGGCCCTCAGATATAGGAGCCTTGATAAGATTTGGCGTGGGCCCTCAGATCTAGGAGCCTTGATAAGATTTGGCGTGGGCCCTCAGATCTAGGAGGCTTGATAAGATTTGGCGTGGGTCCTCAGATCCTGAAGGTTCTACAGCTGCACCATTGAGAGCATCTTGACTGGCTGCATCACCACTTGGTATGGCAACTACTTAGCATCCGACCGCAAGGTGGTACAGAGGGTAGTGTGTAACCGATGTGAAATGGCTAGCTAGTTAGCGGTGGTGCGCGACTAATAGCGTTTCAATCGGTGACGTCACTCGCTCTGAGACCTTGAAGTAGTTGTTCCCCTTTGCTCTGCAAGGGGCCGCGGCTTTTGTGGAGCGATGGGTAACGATGCTTCGAGGGTGGCTGTTGTCTATGTGTGCAGAGGGTCCCTGGTTCGAGCCCAGGTAGGGGCGAGGAGAGGGAAGGAAGCTATACTGTTGCAAGTGCATACGGCCCATCCAGGACCTCTATACCAGGCGGTGTCAGAGGTAGGCCCTAAAAATGGTCAAAAACTCCAGCCACCCAAGTCATAGATCGTTCTCTCTGCTACCACATGGCAAGCGGTACCGATGCACCAAGTCTGGAGCCAACAGGACCCTGAACAGCTTCTACCCCCCAGCCATAAGACTGATCAATAGTTAGACCTCTACGAGATCAGTGTTCCCCCTGTGGGACGGTTGAGCTAACGTAGGCTAATGTGATTAGCATGAGGTTGTAAGTAACAAAAATATTCCCACGACATAGAAATATCAGTTTTTTTTAATTGTATTATTATTTTACCTTTATTTAACTAGGCAAGTCAGTTAAAAGAACAAATTCTTATTTTCAACGACGGCCTAGGAACAGTGGGTTAACTGCCTTGTCCAGGTGCAGAACGACAGATTTGTCGAGCAGAAGGCTTAAATTCTTGTTAATCTAACTGCACTGTCCAATTTACAGTAGCTATTACAATGAAAGAATACCATGCTTCTGTTTGAGGAGAGTGCACAATTCTGAACTTGAACATTTTTGGGCAGTCTAAGATACAACATTTTGAACAGATATGAAATGGTTCATTGGATCAGTCTAAAACGTTGCACATACACCGCTGCCATCTAGTGGCTAAAATCTAAATTGCACCTGGGCTGGAATAATACATTTTGGCCTTTCTCTTGCATTTCAAAGATGATGGTAAAAAAAAAATGTTTTTTACTTTGTATTATCTTTTACGAGACCTAATGTGTTATTCTCCTACATTTGATTTGATTTGGATCTCTTTTAGTCCCCATTTGGACTAATCTTCCAAGAGTCCTTAAACATTAAAATACAATTTATAATACGAACACATTTTCACATATAACACACTATTACAAACATACATAATATTATTAACATAATGAACCAATAAATACTCAATCTAAAAAAATATTGATTCTTCATCTACTATAATCCCACAACATTTCTGTGTATTATATTAAAATCGTTTTAAAATAATGTTTAAATGTATATATTGAAAAGGTTTCTGGTTTGCTCAGTTAATTTATTCAATTTCTTTATTGCTCTAAATCAAAATGTTATTTTGCCCATTTCTCTTTTCTGTCTGGATAACGCTTAGATGGCGGACAATCTATTCCTGGTATTTACGGAACGTCTGTCTCTTACCAACTGAATACCGTTGTGAATAGAACTTGGCCGTTTTAAATGATGTATATTATGAAATAAAATAAGCATGTTTTATTTTTCAATTATCTTGTCGATTGATGACCAACCAAGAACGTTGCGCATGACTGCAACAGAAGAACCACATATCTCCACCGTAAAACAATCCTTGCTGCTTTGTTCTGTGCAATCTGCAGCCTCCTGACTTCACTTGATGATGCATTTCCCCAGACCACAGAACTGTAGTTCACTTGACTCTCAATTAAAGCTTGTGTTATTTGCTTAAGAATGTTTCCTGGTAAATATTTAGCTATCCTTCTGATTATGCATGCTGTTTTAATAAAAATTTTTTAACATAGATTAAGTTATTTGAGACGACCATGATAAGCAGTTGTCTAGCTTCACTCCTAATAGTTTGGTTTCTGCCACTTCTTCAATTTGTACTCCTCCCATACTTAATTGTATCCCAGGCTGTTTTGGCCTTTTCCTAGTGGAACAGACCAACATAACTTTGGTTTTCTTAGTGTTTAAAACAAGTTTGTTCTGGCAAACCCACTCCCTGATATTCTCCAAATCTCCTTGTAAAGCTTGCTGTACCTGTTGAACCGATTGTCCTGCTGCATAAATTGTAATAGCTTGAGTTTCAGCTAAGGCATCGGAAAGGTCGTTGGTTTATATTAAATAAAGAAGTGGTCCAAGGCAGCTGCCCTGCGGTATTCCACAGTTTAAAACACGAGGGGTAGAAAATGAACCATTGATATAGGTGGACTGTTTCCTATCAGTTAGATATGACTGTACCCAATTCAATGCTACCTCCTTAAAACCATTAATGCATTCATTTTGTCAAAATTATTTCATGATCCACTAAATCAAATGCTGCACTGAAATCTAAAAATAGTACACTCACAAACGTGCCATTATCCATAGCATTGAGCCACTGGTCAGTCATGTCAACCAGTGCAGTGGTAGTGGAATGGTTTTTTTGCGATAAGCACGTGTTACGGCTGTCGTAGAGAGAGGGGACCAAAGCGCAGCGTCGTAAGTGTTCATTATTATTTATTTAAACAATGAAAACACTAGAACAAAGAAAACAAAGCGAATAGCTAAACAGTTCCGTCAGGTAACGAAATACAAAACAGAAAATAACTACCCACAAAACACAGGTGGGGAAAAAAAGGGCTGCCTAAGTATGGTTCCCAATCAGAGACAACGATAGACAGCTGCCTCTGATTAGGAACCACACTCGGCCCAAAACAAAGAAATACAACACATAGAATGCCCACCCCCCACACTCTGACCTAACCACGTAGAGAAACAAACCCTCTCTCTCAGGTCAGGGCGTGACAGCATGCTGATTGGCTGTAATCAGATCATTATTTTCCGTGTACTCCCATGTTTGTCTACTCACACAATACCCTCCAATATCTCACTGAGTGTAGGGAGTAGACTAATTGGTCGACTATTGGCAGGAGTAATGGATTCTTTGCTGTCTTTCGGAATAGGACATAGTTTCGCATGCTTCCATACATTTGCAAACATACCCTTTTCCAGTGACCAATTAAATATGTATCTCAGTGGAACTGCAATCTGGGGAGCAGCACAGTGAAGCAAAAAAAAATGTGTCCATAAGATCATAACCTGTAGATTTACCATCAGGAAATGACTTCAATAGGTTTAACACCTCATCTACTGACACCGTTTGCAGACTAAAAGAGCAGGTCTTGTTGCTCATAATATGACCATCAATCCATTGGACCATAGTTTGCTTGGAAGAATGTATGTTTACATTGTTGCTCAGTAAATTCATTTTCTTTGTAAAATAAAATCTGCAAAATGATTGGCAATATCAACTGGTTTTGTTATTATTCTCCCGTCAACCTCCACACTAGATGGGCATGATGAGATGGGTGTACCAAGTAAACCCTTAACTGTATTCCATACCTTTTTACAATCATTTTTACAATCAATAAAAGCATTGTTGTAAAATAAAACTTTGTAAAATAACTTATTTTTTCCCTTTCGATTCAATTTAACTGCATAATTACGCGATGTTCTATAATTCTGTTCTTCAATTTCTAATTTTTGACTTGACTGCTAAGATTTTTTGGACATATTTCTTTGAGAAAAAGCCTCAGCCAGTTCATCATCAATCCATGGAGACGGACGAGCACCAACTGTACTCTTTCTTACTGATGCATGATGGTCCATTACCTCGGTGAACAAATCAATAAAACATTCTGTAGCGTGATTTAAAATCATCCTCTAGATAAATCAGCTCCCAGGGTACAGCAGCCGAATCATTTTGAAATAGCTCATGATTAAATGTTTTAAAATTTCTCTTGACCTACATTAATTTCACATTTCCCCAAACTTCAAAGTGTTTCCTTTCAAATGGTATCAAGAATACGCATATCCTTGTTTCAGGTCCTGAGCTACAGTCAGTTAGATTTGGGTTTGTCATTTTAGGTGAGAATTGAAAAAAAAGGGTCCAATTCTTAATGACAAACAGATACATTAATATGACATGCAGTTGTCATTATCACCCTGGAACTCAGGATCTGAACAGGGCTAGTTTGGAACACAGGATCTGAGCAGGGCTAGTTTGGAACACAGGATCTGAGCAGGGCTAGTTTGGAACACAGGATCTGAGCAGGGCTAGTTTGGAACACAGGATCTGAGCAGGGCTAGTTTGGAACACAGGATCTGAGCAGGGCTAGTTTGGAATACAGTATCTGAACAGGGCTAGTTTGGAACACAGTATCTGAACAGGGCTAGTTTGGAACACAGGATCTGAGCAGGGCTAGTTTGGAACACAGGATCTGAGCAGGGCTAGTTTGGAACTCAGGATCTGAGCAGGGCTAGTTTGGAACACAGGATCTGAGCAGGGCTAGTTTGGAACACAGGATCTGAGCAGGGCTAGTTTGGAACTCAGGATCTGAGCAGGGCTAGTTTGGAACACAGGATCTGAGCAGGGCTAGTTTGGAACTCAGGATCTGAGCAGGGCTCGTCTGGAACACAGGATCTGAACAGGGCTAGTTTGGAACTCAGTATCTGAACAGGGCTAGTTTGGAACACAGTATCTGAGCATGGCTAGTTTGGAACACAGTATCTGAACAGGGCTAGTTTGGAACTCAGTATCTGAACAGGGCTAGTTTGGAACTCAGTATCTGAACAGGGCTAGTTTGGAACTCAGAATCTGAGCAGGGCTAGTTTGGAACACAGTATCTGAGCAGGGCTAATTTGGAACACAGGATCTGAGCAGGGCTGATTTGGAACACAATATCTGAGCAGGGCTAGTTTGGAAAACAGGATCTGAGCAGGGCTAGTTTGGAACACAGGATCTGAGCAGGGCTAGTTTGGAACTCAGGATCTGAGCAGGGCTAGTTTGGAACACAGTATCTGAACAGGGCTAGTTTGGAACACAGGATCTGAACAGGGCTAGTTTGGAACACAGGATCTGAGCAGGGCTGATTTGGAACACAGTATCTGAACAGGGCTAGTTTGGGCGATTAAAAAGTTAACTTGCTAGAAGACCATTTATTGCTCTAGGGAACCAGGCACATCGGACCAGTGACATTCTTTAACGCTGAGTAAATGAAGCGTTCTTAAGGGTGAGATCTCTAGTGTACCTTACAGTAAGTAGTACAATGTGTGATCCTCTGTGTGGTTAAAGTTATATAGCCGGTGCATGTTGCGGTGGGACATGTATTTTACCTGGTAGACCCACCGAGGTCCAGCCAGGTGTACTGCTCTGTTATAGCACCACATTCCTCCTGCCTCTTCAGCAGGGCACCAACATGACCTGTATCTATGTCAGCAGACAGTTGAGTTGAGCCAATTACTTTCATTTCCTCGTGATACGTCTTCCGTGGTCGCTTCGAAAAGCCTCGGTGTAAAATGAGAGTTTCCATAATGAATATCCCAACCCCCTTTTCCTGAGGCGTCCCGTTTAACTTTACCCGGCCTGGAATCCTCCGGAGACTTCATTATGGGTCATTAGACTTCATAAGGTTTTCATGAGTTACTTTACCGCCCCCTGCCGCTCCCATAGAAAAACTGTGCAGATTTCACAAGGCGGCTTATCCACTTGCAGACATAACCAGCCAAAGCAGTGGTCCCCATAGTGAAAGTGTCATTCCAAAAGTCCAACCAACATTCTCTGAATATTCTCAGACTCAAAGAGAACATATGCTTTTCTGTAGATAGATACAGTCTCTACTCCACAGTCAAACGTTTTGTTTAGTAGCTTCGAAAGCACCGGTAGGACCGTCAAATGTTTGCCTGCAGACAGTCCTCCAAACCAGAAGGTGGCAGTAGCGTTGTTTGGCAATGCATGTACCTGTGTGTTGCTTTATGGTCTAGTCGAGTCAATGTTATCTAGCTAGCTAGCTTGCTCTAATGTTGCTATTGTTGTAGAATGCCCTTGTTGAAACTAGCCAGATAGCCACAGCTAGATATCTAGCTAGTAAAATAACAATAACAAAAAAAACGATTTAATTCACTCTCCATAATCACAGATCATAGATACATTCTTAGCTAGATAGGTTCAAATAAAGACACTGCATTGACTCTCGGCAGCCAGCTACATGATGCAGCTGCTTCATGGAAATGAATCCATTGTGATGTAATTATAGCTACATTGGCTAGATAGCTAGCTTGGTAAAGTATTTAGTGTTGTGTGCATTGTTCTGCACTCACTAGCGCATTAGTTTCATATGAAGTGTGTGTTACCGCCTTGCTCAGTTAGCAAAGCTAACGTTTTTGCCTGGCTAACGAAGACTCTTCGCTCCGGACAAACGCTACGCCATGCCCACGGACGTTAGATTCTTCTGCGCCATGAGTCTGGATCTGAGTACATCCACGACCCTTCACCGAATGCAAACACATTTGGGGCCGTCTGATTTGTCCAGAAACCGATGGGTTGAGCGTAGAACACATTTGGGGCCGTCTGATTTGTCCAGAAGCCGACGGGTTGAGCGTAGAACCCATTTGGGGCCGTCTGATTTGTCCAGAAGCCGATGGGTTGAGCGTAGAACACATTTGGGGCCGTCTGATTTGTCCAGAAACCGATGGGTTGAGCGTAGAACACAAACCACTTCAACAATGGCAGTCTCAGACTACAGTAGCGAACCACAGAGTAGTGGGAGAATGTAGTGGGAGAATGTAGTGTGAGTCCTCAGGCTAGCTAACTAATAAGCTAGTGCACAACCTCCTCCACCCTGAACCAACCACCTCCACCCTGAACCAACCACCCCCACCCTGAACCAACCACCTCCACCCTGAACCAACCACCTCCACCCTGAACCAACCACCTCCACCCTGAACCAACCACCTCCACCCTGAACCAACCACCTCCACCCTGACACAACCACCTCCACCCTGAACCATCCACCTCCACCCTGAACCAACCACCTCCACCCTGAACCAACCACCTCCACCCTGAACCAACCACCTCCACCCTGAACCAACCTCCTCCACCCTGAACCAACCACCTCCACCCTGACGTAAACACCTCCACCCTGAACCAACCACCTCCACCCTGAACCAACCACCTCCACCCTGACGTAAACACCTCCACCCTGAACCAACCACCTCCACCCTGAACCAACCACCTCCACCCTGAACCAACCACCTCCACCCTGAACCAACCACCTCCACCCTGAACCAACCACCTCCACCCTGAACCAACCACCCCCAGCCTGAACCAACCACCTCCACCCTGAACCAACCTCCTCCACCCTGAACCAACCACCTCCACCCTGAACCAACCACCTCCACCCTGAACCAACCACCTCCACCCTGAACCAACCTCCTCCACCCTGAACCAACCACCTCCACCCTGAACCAACCACCCCCAGCCTCCTCTGACCCCCCAGCTTCCTCCACCCCCAGCCTCCTCCACCTCCACCCGAGAACCCCTGTTCCATCTTCTGAAGTCATCTTAATCAGAGAGCGGAGCTGTGGCCAATCAAAGGTCTTAAAGAACTTCATCTCCCACTACAGGCCACCAGAGGATTATAAATCCACTATCCAGAACGCTCTTCTTCGATCCGGGCCTTGGACGTCTAATGAGAAGTCCCTAAAGCCCGAGATCACAGTGAGTCCTGTCCTGGAGACGAACTGTACTGGGGTTCCCCGCTGGAGGTGAGTCCTTATCCTGAGGAGATCCTATCTGCTGATGAAGACAGATACCGGCCCTGTGAGTGTGTGGGATGATTAAAGAGTGGCAGGGGATTAGTGGAGTAGGCTGTGAAGCTCCATGAGAGAGTCTCATATTAATGGTGTTATTAATGCTGGCTGATAAGTGGTAGCAGAGCAACATCACCTGAAGGCTTTGAGGAGGATTTATTTACACACGTCTCAGACGTGGGATTATTAATAAGGCCTGTTTTACTGACACTACAATAGGCTCCTTTGTCTCTGTGCTGCTTAATGACACAGTTTTAGACCACAAATGCACTGCAATACTAAGCTGGCGTGTTAATGCAGTACAGTTTGGCGGGTTACCCACATCTCAAAGGTCTGATCTGATCCAGTCAGAAAGATATGCATTTCCCATTGTGTCAGTGGTTACATTATCTCAGCATGAAAACAATTAGTAACATTGTGTTTCCTAACTGATGTCATTGGTTACATTATCTCAGCATGAAAACAATTAGTAACATTGTGTTTCCTAACTGATGTCATTGGTTACATTATCTCAGCATGGAAACAATTAGTAACATTGTGTTTCCTAACTGATGTCAGTGATTATATTGTCTCATCATGAAAACAATTAGTAACATTGTGTTTCCTAACTGAAAATGCAATGTGTCGTGTCTAAATACTGAGTTTTACGAAATGCACAGCTTGATAATCTGCCTACTGATTGGGAGGGACCAGCAAAATAACACAGTAAAGCCCTGTAAATATATCGCTGTGCTCCGTATCATTGCTTTAAATCAACGTAGGGCTAGTGGAATAGAAACCTAACAGGAAACACATTGAACCAAACCTGCATCAATATTCATGACAACAAACATTATTTTAACGCGACAATTAGTCAATCATCTGTTTCTCTCCGTTAGACGTACGAAGAGAGTATGAGGAAGAGGAAGAGGAACTCGACTTCCAACAGATCTGACAAAGCAACGTTTCTGTCATGTTGCCGTCCACTACCCTTTAACGTGTTACTGTCTCTCTGACAGCTTATTAAAATAAATCAGGTCGAGCCACTGCTGCTGTGGACTGCCACTTTCTCTAATGGGGAAGGAGGACTCTGCAAGACAATCCTCAACGCTGACTGATGCTGAAGGCTGAGGGGTGGAGGTGGGGGGCTAAAGTGGACAATTAGGAGAAATATTCTACCAGCCAGATGGAATATTCCTGGTTTTTATCATGTAGACGACAGCTAACTGAACTGGTTCCCTGGTCTCTGTACTGAACTGGTTCCCTGGTCTCTGTACTGAACTGGTTCCCTGGTCTCTGTACTGAACTGGTTCCCTGGTCTCTGTACTGAACTGGTTCCCTGGTCTCTATACTGAACTGGTTCCCTGGTCTCTGTACTGAACTGGTTCCCTGGTCTCTGTACTGAACTGGTTCCCTGGTCTCTGTACTGAACTGGTTCCCTGGTCTCTGTACTGAACTGGTTCCCTGGTCTCTGAACTGGTTCCCTGGTCTCTGTACTGAACTGGTTCCCTGGTCTCTGTACTGAACTGGTTCCCTGGTCTCTGAACTGGTTCCCTGGTCTCTGTACTGAACTGGTTCCCTGGTCTCTGTACTGAACTGGTTCCCTGGTCTCTGTAGTGAACTGGTTCCCTGGTCTCTGTACTGAACTGGTTCCCTGGTCTCTGTACTGAACTGGTTCCATGGTCTCTGTACTGAACTGGTTCCCTGGTCTCTGTACTGAACTGGTTCCCTGGTCTCTATACTGAACTGGTTCCCTGGTCTCTATACTGAACTGGTTCCCTGGTCTCTGTACTGAACTGGTTCCCTGGTCTCTGAACTGGTTCCCTGGTCTCTGTACTGAACTGGTTCCCTGGTCTCTGAACTGGTTCCCTGGTCTCTGTACTGAACTGGTTCCCTGGTCTCTATACTGAACTGGTTCCCTGGTCTCTGTACTGAACTGGTTCCCTGGTCTCTGTACTGAACTGCTTCCCTGGTCTCTGTACTGAACTGCTTCCCTGGTCTCTGTACTGAACTGCTTCCCTGGTCTCTGTACTGAACTGGTTCCATGGTCTCTGTACTGAACTGGTTCCCTGGTCTCTGTACTGAACTGGTTCCCTGGTCTCTGTACTGAACTGGTTCCCTGGTCTCTGAACTGGTTCCCTGGTCTCTGTACTGAACTGGTTCCCTGGTCTCTGTACTGAACTGGTTCCCTTGTCTCTGTACTGAACTGGTTCCCTTGTCTCTGTACTGAACTGGTTCCCTGGTCTCTGTACTGAACTGGTTCCCTGGTCTCTGTACTGAACTGGTTCCCTGGTCTCTGTACTGAACTGGTTCCCTGGTCTCTGTACTGAACTGGTTCCCTGGTCTCTGTACTGAACTGGTTCCCTGGTCTCTATACTGAACTGGTTCCCTGGTCTCTATACTGAACTGGTTCCCGGATCTCAACCCACATCTAAAGCATGAAACACACCGAGATTCCCACTGCCAATAGACTGATAATCTCACTCCCATTAGACTGATAATCTCACAGCCAAAAGACTGATAATCTCACTGCCTATAGACTGATAATCTCACAGCCAATAGACTGATAATCTCACCGCCGAAAGATTGATAATCTCACTGCCTATAGACTGATAATCTCACTGCCTATAGACATAATCTCACTGCCGAAAGACTGATAATCTCACTTCCGTTAGACTGATAATCTCACTGCCGAAAGACTGATCATCTCACTGCTTATAGACTGATAATCTCACTCCCGTTAGACTGATAATCTCACAGCCGAAAGACTGATAATCTCACTGCCGAAAGACTGATAATCTCACAGCCAATAGACTGATAATCTCACTGCCTATAGACTGATAATCTCACAGCCGAAAGACTGATAATCTCACTGCCTATAGACTGATAATCTCACAGCCAATAGACGGATAATATCACTGCCAATAGACTGATAATCTCACTCCCATTAGACTGATAATCTCACAGCCAAAAGACTGATAATCTCACTGCCTATAGACTGATAATCTCACAGCCAATAGACTGATAATCTCACCGCCGAAAGATTGATAATCTCACTGCCTATAGACTGATAATCTCACTGCCTATAGACATAATCTCACTGCCGAAAGACTGATAATCTCACTTCCGTTAGACTGATAATCTCACTGCCGAACGACTGATCATCTCACTGCTTATAGACTGATAATCTCACTCCCGTTAGACTGATAATCTCACAGCCGAAAGACTGATAATCTCACTGCCGAAAGACTGATAATCTCACAGCCAATAGACTGATAATCTCACTGCCTATAGACTGATAATCTCACAGCCGAAAGACTGATAATCTCACTGCCGAAAGACTGATCATCTCACTGCTTATAGACTGATAATCTCACTCCCGTTAGACTGATAATCTCACAGCCGAAAGACTGATAATCTCACTGCCGAAAGACTGATAATCTCACAGCCAATAGACTGATAATCTCACTGCCTATAGACTGATAATCTCACAGCCGAAAGACTGATAATCTCACTGCCTATAGACTGATAATCTCACAGCCAATAGACGGATAATATCACTGCCAATAGACTGATAATCTCACTGCCAATAGACTGATAATCTCACCGCTGATAGACTGATAATCTCACAGCCGAAAGACTGATCATCTCACAGCCGAAAGACTGATAATCTCACAGCCGAAAGACTGATAATCTCACTGCCGTTAGACTGATAATCTCACTGCCGAAAGGCTGATAATCTCACAGCCAATAGACTGATAATCTCACTGCCTATAGACTGATATCTCACAGCCGAAAAACTGATAATCTCACTGCCGTTAGACTGATAATCTCACTGCCTATAGACTGATAATCTCACAGCCAATAGACTGATAATCACAGCCAATAGACTGATAATCTCACTGCCTATAGACTGATAATCTCACTGTCTATAGACTGATAATCTCACTGTCTATAGACTGATAATCTCACTGCCTATGGACTGATAATCTCACAGCCGAAAGACTGATAATCTCACAGCCAATAGACTGATAATCTCGCTGCCTATAGACTGATATCTCACAGCCGAAAAACTGATAATCTCACTGCCGTTAGACTGATAATCTCACTGCCTGTAGACTGATAATCTCACAGCCAATAGACTGATAATCTCACTGCCGTTAGACTGATAATCTCACAGCCAATAGGCTGATAATCTCACTGCCGTTAGACTGATAATCTCACTGCCGAAAGGCTGATAATCTCACAGCCAATAGACTGATAATCTCACTGCCCATAGACTGATAATCTCACAGCCAAAAGACTGATAATCTCACTGCCGTTAGACTGATAATCTCACAGCCAATAGACTGATAATCTCACAGCCAATAGACTGATAATCTCACTGCCGTTAGACTGATAATCTCACAGCCAATAGGCTGATAATCTCACTGCCGTTAGACTGATAATCTCACAGCCAATAGACTGATAATCTCACAGCCAATAGACTGATAATCTCACTGCCGTTAGACTGATAATCTCACAGCCAATAGGCTGATAATCTCACTGCCGTTAGACTGATAATCTCACAGCCAATAGACTGATAATCTCACTGCCTATAGACTGATAATCTCACTGCCAGTAGACTGATAATCTCACTGCCAATAGACTGATAATCTCACTGCCCATAGACGGATAATCTCACAGCCGAAAGACTGATAATCTCACTGCCGTTAGACTGATAATCTCACAGCCTATAGACTGATAATCTCACTGCCGTTAGACTGATAATCTCACTGCCGTTAGACTGATAATCTCACTGCCGTTAGACTGATAATCTCACAGCCAATAGACTTATAATCTCACTGCCCGAAAGACTGATAATCTCACAGCCAATAGACTGATAATCTCACAGCCTATAGACTGATAATCTCACTGCCTATAGACTGATAATCTCACTGCCGTTAGACTGAGAATCTCACTGCCAATAGACTGATAATCTTACTGCCAAAAGACTGATAATCTCACTGCCAGTAGACTGATAATCTCACTGCCAGTAGACTGATAATCTCACTGCCAATAGACTAATAATCTCACAGCCAATAGACTGATAATCTCACTGCCAAAAGACTGATAATCTCACTGCCAGTAGACTGATAATCTCACTGCCAGTAGACTGATAATCTCACTGCCAATAGACTAATAATCTCACAGCCAATAGACTGATAATCTCACTGCCGTTAGACTGATAATCTCACAGCCGAAAGACTGATAATCTCACAGCCTATAGATTGATAATCTCACTGCCTATAGACTGATAATCTCACTGCCGTTAGACTGATAATCTCACTGCCAATAGATTGATAATCTCACTGCCGTTAGACTGATAATCTCACAGCCGAAAGACTGACGAAAGGTGCTTATCCCCATGGGCATATATTTGCATATATTTAGAAGGGTATATATTTAGTTTTTTCTTCATAAATTGTAGATTTTTTTTACAACCATTTCCTGCTGTTCTACACTGTTTCTTCACAGGGGGAATCATTTATTTATGAATAGAACACAACCATTTTTTTTTTTTAGGTTTTGCAGAAATAAATTATAATGTGTTTTAATGACTAGATTACTTCTCAACTGGATTCCCTGAACCCCTAATAATGAACTAACAGGTCTGAAACCCGACCAACTCTAACTCTCATTAATATCCTGCTCCTCCACCCACAATCCCACCCGCAGTGATCGATTGACAGGCCAAAAAAAACGTTAAAGAATGTGGCCAGGATAACGCACGAGGAAATTATATTGAAAACAGGGGGGAATAATATTGTTTTACCCAATAAGAATTAGGTTGTTTTACTTGGTAGGATAAGAAAAAGCATTTGGCTAAATTGCACATTATATTTTTGTAGTACAATAGTACAATTACTAAATGTGGATTTTTATTTATATTTGAAGAATCTACTTTCTCGATGTGGCAGTGTTATCTGGTAGGGCATTGAACAAGACCTGGCAAATTGAAAATTCAAACAGGAGTTTTTGCAATTAAATTTGGTCATAGATTATGTTCAGGAAAAACTGGTATTGCAATGTATTATTAATGTATCTTTTTGTACTGAACTGGTTCCCTGTACATGATATACAGTATATATATATATATATATACACATGATATACAGTACATATATAGTATATATATACACATGATATACAGTATATATATAGTATATATATACACATGATATACAGTATATATATAGTATATATATACACATGATATACAGTACATATATATATATATACACATGATATACAGTATATATATATATATACACATGATATACAGTACATATATAGTATATATATACACATGATATACAGTATATATATAGTATATATATACACATGATATACAGTATATATATATATATATATATATATATAGTATATATATATATATATATATATATATATATATATATATATATATATATACATGATATACAGTATATATAGTTGAAATCGGAAGTTTACATCCACTTAGGTTGGAGTCATTAAAACTTGTTTTTCAACCACTCCACAATGTTCTTGTTAACAAACTATAGTTTTGGCAAGTCGGTTAGGACATCTACTTTGTGCATGACACAAGTCATTTTTCCAACAATTGTTTACAGTATCAGTATAATGACTGTCAGTATCAGGATAATGACTCAGTATAATGACTGTCAGTGTCAGTATAATGACTGTCAGTATCAGTATAATGACTGTCAGTATCAGTATAATGACTGTCAGTATCAGTATAATGACTCAGTATAATGACTGTCAGTATCAGCATAATGACTGTCAGTATCAGTATAATGACTCAGTATAATGACTGTCAGTATCAGTATAATGTCTGTCAGTATCAGTATAATGACTCAGTATAATGACTGTCAGTATCAGTATAATGACTGTCAGTATCAGTATAATGACTGTCGGTATCAGTATAATGACTGTCAGTATCAGTATAATGACTGTCAGTATAATGACTGTCAGTATCAGTATAATGACTGTCAGTATCAGTATAATGACTGTCAGTATCAGTATAATGACTCAGTATACTGACTGTCAGTATCAGTATAATGACTCAGTATCAGTATAATGACTCAGTATACTGACTGTCAGTATCAGCATAATGACTGTCAGTATCAGTATAATGACTGTCAGTATCAGTATAATGACTGTCAGTATCAGAATAATGACTGTCAGTATCAGTATAATGACTGTCAGTATCAGTATAATGACTCAGTATAATGACTGTCAGTATCAGCATAATGACTGTCAGTATCAGTATAATGTCTGTCAGTATCAGTATAATGACTCAGTATACTGACTGTCAGTATCAGTATAATGACTCAGTATAATGACTGTCAGTATCAGCATAATGACTGTCAGTATCAGTATAATGACTATCAGTATCAGTATAATGTCTGTCAGTATCAGTATAATGACTCAGTATACTGACTGTCAGTATCAGTATAATGACTCAGTATACTGACTGTCAGTATCAGTATAATGACTCAGTATAATGACTGTCAGTATCAGTATAATGACTCAGTATACTGACTGTCAGTATCAGTATAATGACTCAGTATAATGACTGTCAGTATCAGTATAATGACTCAGTATACTGACTGTCAGTATCAGTATAATGACTGTCAGTATCAGCATAATGACTCAGTATACTGACTGTCAGTATCAGTATTTGACTGTCAGTATCAGTATAATGACTGTCAGTATCAGTATAATGACTGTCAGTATCAGTATAATGACTCAGTATAATGACTGTCAGTATCAGCATAATGACTGTCAGTATCAGTATAATGACTCAGTATAATGACTGTCAGTATCAGCATAATGACTGTCAGTATCAGCATAATGACTGTCAGTATCAGTATAATGACTCAGCATAATGACTGTCAGTATCAGTATAATGACTCAGTATACTGACTGTCAGTATCAGTATTTAACTGTCAGTATCAGTATAATGACTGTCAGTATCAGCATAATGACTGTCAGTATCAGTATAATGACTCAGTATACTGACTGTCAGTATCAGTATTTGACTGTCAGTATCAGTATAATGACTGTCAGTATCAGTATAATGACTGTCAGTATCAGTATAATGACTCAGTATACTGACTGTCAGTATCAGTATAATGACTGTCAGTATCAGTATAATGACTGTCAGTATCAGCATAATGACTGTCAGTATCAGCATAATGACTGTCAGTATCAGTATAATGACTGTCAGTATCAGTATAATGACTCAGTATACTGACTGTCAGTATCAGTATAATGACTGTCAGTATCAGTATAATGACTGTCAGTATCAGTATAATGACTCAGTATACTGACTGTCAGTATCAGTATAATGACTGTCAGTATCAGCATAATGACTGTCAGTATCAGCATAATGACTCAGTATACTGACTGTCAGTATCAGCATAATGACTCAGTATACTGACTGTCAGTATCAGTATAATGACTCAGTATACTGACTGTCAGTATCAGTATAATGACTCAGTATACTGACTGTCAGTATCAGCATAATGACTCAGTATACTGACTGTCAGTATCAGTATAATGACTCAGTATACTGACTGTCAGTATCAGTATAATGACTGTCAGTATCAGTATAATGACTCAGTATACTGACTGTCAGTATCAGTATAATGACTCAGCATAATGACTGTCAGTATCAGTATAATGACTCAGTATAATGACTGTCAGTATCAGTATAATGACTCAGTATACTGACTGTCAGTATCAGCATAATGACTCAGTATACTGACTGTCAGTATCAGTATAATGACTCAGTATACTGACTGTCAGTATCAGTATAATGACCCAGTATACTGACTGTCAGTATCAGTATAATGACTCAGTATACTGACTGTCAGTATCAGTATAATGACTGTCAGTATCAGTATAATGACTGTCAGTATCAGCATAATGACTGTCAGTATCAGCATAATGACTGTCAGTATCAGTATAATGACTGTCAGTATCAGTATAATGACTCAGTATACTGACTGTCAGTATCAGTATAATGACTGTCAGTATCAGTATAATGACTGTCAGTATCAGTATAATGACTCAGTATACTGACTGTCAGTATCAGTATAATGACTGTCAGTATCAGCATAATGACTGTCAGTATCAGCATAATGACTCAGTATACTGACTGTCAGTATCAGCATAATGACTCAGTATACTGACTGTCAGTATCAGTATAATGACTCAGTATACTGACTGTCAGTATCAGTATAATGACTCAGTATAATGACTGTCAGTATCAGTATAATGACTCAGTATAATGACTGTCAGTATCAGTATAATGACTCAGTATACTGACTGTCAGTATCAGCATAATGACTCAGTATAATGACTGTCAGTATCAGTATAATGACTCAGTATATTGACTGTCAGTATCAGTATAATGACTCAGCATACTGACTGTCAGTATCAGTATAATGACTCAGTATCAGTATAATGACTCAGCATACTGACTGTCAGTATCAGTATAATGACTCAGTATCAGTATAATGACTCAGTATCAGTATAATGACTGTCAGTATCAGTATAATGACTCAGTATACTGACTGTCAGTATCAGTATAATGACTCAGTATCAGAATAATGACTGTCAGTATCAGTATAATGACTCAGTATACTGACTGTCAGTATCAGTATAATGACTGTCAGTATCAGTATAATGACTCAGTATACTGACTGTCAGTATCAGTATAATGACTCAGTATAATGACTGTCATTATCAGTATAATGACTGTCAGTATCAGTATAATGACTCAGTATACTGACTGTCAGTATCAGTATAATGACTCAGTATCAGTATAATGACTCAGTATAATGACTGTCAGTATCAGTATAATGACTCAGTATAATGACTGTCAGTATCAGTATAATGACTCAGTATAAGTATAATGACTCAGTATCAGTATAATGACTCAGTATACTGACTGTCAGTATCAGTATAATGACTGTCAGTGTCAGTATAATGACTGTCAGTATCAGTATAATGACTCAGTATACTGACTGTCAGTATCAGTATAATGACTGTCAGTATCAGCATAATGACTCAGTATACTGACTGTCAGTATCAGTATTTGACTGTCAGTATCAGTATAATGACTGTCAGTGTCAGTATAATGACTGTCAGTATCAGTATAATGACTCAGTATACTGACTGTC
This sequence comes from Salmo salar, assembly GCF_965601325.2. Taxonomy (NCBI): domain Eukaryota; kingdom Metazoa; phylum Chordata; class Actinopteri; order Salmoniformes; family Salmonidae; genus Salmo; species Salmo salar. The sequence continues at coordinate 193,262 of NW_027675600.1, read as the reverse complement.
AGTATCAGTATAATGACTGTCAGTATCAGCATAATGACTCAGTATACTGACTGTCAGTATCAGTATTTGACTGTCAGTATCAGTATAATGACTGTCAGTATCAGTATAATGACTGTCAGTATCAGTATAATGACTGTCAGTATCAGTATACTGACTGTCAGTATCAGTATAATGACTCAGTATCAGTATAATGACTCAGTATTTGACTGTCAGTATCAGTATTTGACTGTCAGTATCAGTATAATGACTCAGTATACTGACCGTCAGTATCAGTATAATGACTCAGTATACTGACTGTCAGTATCAGTATAATGACTCAGTATAATGACTGTCAGTATCAGTATAATGACTCAGTATACTGACTGTCAGTATCAGTATTTGACTGTCAGTATCAGTATAATGACTGTCAGTGTCAGTATAATGACTCAGTATCAGTATAATGACTCAGTATAATGACTCAGTATAATGACTGTCAGTATCAGTATAATGACTCAGTATCAGTATAATGACTCAGTATACTGACTGTCAGTATCAGTATAATGACTGTCAGTATCAGTATAATGACTCAGTATAATGACTCAGTATAATGACTGTCAGTATCAGTATAATGACTCAGTATCAGTATAATGACTCAGTATAATGACTCAGTATAATGACTGTCAGTATCAGTATAATGACTGTCAGTATCAGTATAATGACTCAGTATACTGACTGTCAGTATCAGTATACTGACTGTCAGTATCAGTATAATGACTCAGTATC